>NW_027457972.1:0-156490 GCF_050624435.1 Tenrec ecaudatus
CCTCCAGCCCCTTTCAGCCAAGCTCCCCGGACCTCCATCCCGCCCTCTGCCGTCCAGCCCGTCATATTAAAGGCGGGCAGCTGCCCTTCTGGCGTGTGGTGCAGTTCGCGGACCACCTCCGTCGCCTTTTCACAGAACATGGCGGGTAGACCTGGTACCGGGACCTCCTTGTCGGCCGCCCACTTGACCGAAGAGTCTGCGGGCTCCCTGCAGCCTAGTTCGCGCCGCGCTTATTAGCGCAGGTCTAGGAAATCGCCTGCGCTTTGGCGGTAAAAATCCCCAACCAATGGGAAGGCAAGGACGCAGGTTGCGTGGCTACGGTGGTTGCAAAGGGACAATTCCATACGCGGTACAGAAATATGACCGGAAGTGGGGAGGCGGTGACCGGTGCCTTCTTCCGGTGGAACGCGGCCCTCCGGAAAGAGTCCTTGGGGTTCCATTTGACTTTATCCATGAGGTGAGACGAATTTTCCAATACTAATCTGAGCACATAGTTTAGGGAGCAGCATAGCTTGGAATAGATGTACCGCCCACACCCCCCGAAACTTCCTCTTTTCCCTTTTTTAAAAATAAAAATCATTCTATTGAGGGCTCATATAACTATCCATATGTACATACATTGTGTCACGCTCATTTGTACATTTTTGATGTCATTCTCAAAACATTTGCTTTCTCCTTACTCCCTTTATATCAGCTCCTCACTTTTTCCCCTGCTTCATGGAACCTTGATCATTTATCAATTATTTTGTCATGTCTTACAGTGCCCACATCTCCCTTCATCCACTTTTCTGTTGTGCAACTCCATGGAGGGGGTTATATGTAAATCCTTGTAATCAGTCCCCCCCCTTTTTTTAAATCATTTTATTGTGGGCTTGTACAACCCTTATCACAATCAATACATCATTCCATTGTGTTTAGGACATTTGTGCATTTGTTGACCTCATCATTCTCAACACATTTCCTTTCTAATTGAGCCCTTGGTATCAGCTCCTCGTTTTTCTATCTCCCTCCCTACCCCCTCCCTCCTAAACCCTTGTTAATATTGATAGGTTTAGAATTAAGGTAGCAGATGGACATTGGACCTCCACTTCTTTTCTCCCTCAATTGCAAGAACACTTTGTTCTATTGAACTGGCATGCCGTGATGCTCACCTTAAAAGCTTGAAAATAAACAATCCGCGATCTAGCTCAGAAACAGCAAAGCCCACGTGGGAGAAGCACACCAGCATGTGTGATCACGAGGTGTTGAAGGGATCAGGCATTAAAGAACAAAAAAAATCACATCATTGTGAATGAGGAAGGGTATGGAGTAGGGACGAGGCCAAAACCCATCTGAAGGAAAGTGGACATCCCCTTACAGAACGGTTGTGGGAAGAGAAGAGGTGTTCAGGGTGCAGTGGAGCAACAATGAAACATACAGCTTTGCTCTAGTTATTTTCTATTTATTTATGTATTTGTTTGTATCATTTTATCAGGAGCTTGCACATCTCTTATCACAACCCATACATACATTGTGTCGAGCACATTTCTACATTTGTTGCCATCATTATTCTTAAAACCTTTGCTTTCTACTTGAGCCCTTGGTATCAACTCCTCATTTTCTCCAACCCTCCCCGCTACCCCCTCCCTCATGAACCCTTGATAATTTATAAATTATTATTTTGTCATATCTTACACTGTCCGACATCTCCCTTCACCCACTTTTCTGTTGTTCTTCCCCCAGGGTTGAGGTTATGTAGGTCCTTGTAATCGGTCCCCCCTTAATACCCCACTTTCCCTCCACCCTCACGGTATAGCCATTCTTAGCACTGGTCCTAAAGAGAGCGTCTGACCTGGATTCCCCGTGTTTCAAGTTCCTATCTGTACCAGTGTACATCCTCTGGTCTAGCCAGATTTGTGCGGCAGAATTGGGATCATGATACAGGAGGGGGTTGGGAGAGGAAGCATTTAGGAATTAGAGGAAAGTTGTATGTTTCATCATTGCTACACTGCACCGACTGGATCATCTCCCGACAACCCTTCTGAAAGGGGATGACCACTTGCCTACACATGGTTCTTGGGTTCCCAATCTTCACTGCCCTCATTCACAATGATATAAATTTTTTGTTCTTTGATGCCTGATACCTGATCCCTTTGAAACATCATGATCACACAGGCTGGTGTGCTTCTTCCATGTTGCCTTTGTTGCTTCTGAGCTAGATGGCTGCTTGTTTACCTTCAAGTCTTTAAGAGCCCAGACGCTATCTCTTTTGACAGCCAGGATTTGTTTCACCACATTTGTTTATGCGCCCATTTGTCTTCAGCAATCATATCGGGAAGGTGAGCACACAATTATATGACTTTTTTTGTTCTTTGATGCCTGATAACTGATCCCTTTGGCACCTCATGATCACACAGGCTGGTGTGCTTCTTCCATGTGGGTTTTCTTGTTTCTGAGCTAGACAGCTGCTTATTTACTTTGAAGTCTCTAAGACCCTATATCTTTTGATAGCCATTTTTCTTCAGTGATCAGATCATTACACACCTCTTTTTAACAAGTTTAAACTATTGTATTATATGACATCTGAATTATATGTCAATAAAACTGAAAAAATTTTAAAGATTAAAGGAATATATGGAGTCGCTATACTAAAAAGAACTAGTCAATATTGCATCATGTTAAGAGGTATCATATAAGAACCAAAGGTACTGAAAGAAGAAGTCCAAGTTGCACTGAAAGCATTAGTCAAAAACAAGGCTCCAGGAATTGTTGGAAAACCCACTGTAGGCAGTTACATAATCTAATAACTTGAGACAGGGTAAAGTCTAGCCTGTCAATAGGGTCACAGCGAATGAGGCCTCTGTGGGGCCTGGCTTTCTCCAGAGGATTTTGGGTATTCCTGTATTGCTATCTTGTGGTGGAACACACTGTCTCTTTTCTACACAATCCTGTTGACAAACCACATGGAGACACACTGAGAGAGCCAGAGCCCTGGAGCTGGAGGAGCCACATAGTGACCCCTGCCAGCACCAAGATCCTTCACCGCTACTGGATCTACATGACTTTCCACCCACTGGTCTGTGATATTCTTGCATTTGGCATTATTGCATGGCTACATGAGTCTAAAGAGGAATTTATTGACCAGTATTGGACATAGGGGATAATATTGGACTTACGGACTTGATCTGGACTGGGCTGGGATGTTTCTCAATATACAATTGCTCTTTTATACAAAGCTCTTTCTTATACACATGAGTGTCTGTGAATTTGTTTCTCTGGTCTACCTGGACTAACACATTATGCTACCTGGAGTGGTGTACTAGAGAAACAAATCACAAAGATGGAGAGTGGATGCTTGTTTGATGTCTGCTCATGGTAGTACTTTTTTGGCTAGCCAGAGGTTAGATCTGGCCATTCAGTTTGCTGGGTTGTTTTATGGAAAAAATACAGGAAGTTAAACTTTTTATGATTTCCTTTGATTGCTGTCTTTGGTGATTCCTGTACTAACTGGTAAAAATGAATGTGATTAATGTATATTTGGAGCTCAGGGGTAGAAATCCAGATTGGAGACTGGAAAGTCAACTCGGTGCTCCTCAAGGGGTCAGGCACTCCCCTCTCTGGATCTCACTTTTAACATCGATACACAAAGGTCGATTCTGTGAGGGTCACAGACTGGGGACTCCCATGGCCATATGAGGACCTGTGTGGACTCTGGTTGGCCTGCTTATTCACTGCCATCTAGAAGATTCCAACTCACAGTGACCCTGTAAGACCGAGCGGAACTGCCCCTGTGGGTTTCCGAGGCTGAAATTCTATATGGACTAGAAGGTCTCATCTCTGCACAGCCCCCAACCCCCGCTCCCCCAGTGTGACTGGTGGTTGCAAACTACTGACCTTCTAGTTAGCTGCCCAACACATAACCCACTGTGTCATCAGGGCTCTTTGGCCTACTTGGCTTCTATCCAATGTTATTGAATCACCTTTGAAAAAATCAGGAGGTTTTTAAGACAACAGGAATTTTGACTTTCTCTAGAAAAATCGATCTGGCATCACTGGAACCTAAATTAGAGGATCCACAATTCCACGTGGCTCTGGGAATCTCAACATTTCTTCCTCCTGTTCAAAGTAAAATGGTTTAAGGGGACCTTTCACAGCTGGTGGGCTGGTCTCCTTTCTAGAAAGTTGCCTCTGTAAAGAAAATGCATCTTTCTTCCCCTTTACCTAGTTGGGGGTGGTGAGGGTAGCAGGAGCTATTGGGTTAAGAAAAAACAGTCCAGGTAGCTTCAGTCTGCCCTGCCAGGGCTTTAGAGGCCAAGCCTTTTTTGCTCCAGCTGACTGACCTGCTGTTTCCAGGGCAGCCCCACCATCTGTTCCCAGATGCAGGGAGGGAGCCGACTTTCCTCCATCACACCTGCCCCAAACTCAGGCCCAGAACTACTGTCTAAACACAGAACAACTTTTGTCTGTGGCCAAATGTGGGTCCCCAAATTTCTTCCCTCTTTCCCGATACTCCTTCAGTGACTTGATGACCTGGGCCAGGCTGAGATGAATTAGCTTGCTCCTCACAGCTGGCTGCTGGGTTCCAGTCAACTCCCAGAGGCCACTGGCTGTGCCCATCAGTAGAAGTGGGAGTTGAGAACCCTCAGCTCTTGGCTGAGCAGCTCTGTCAGTCTGTAGCTGTTGACTGTAGCTGCTTCTGACAGCCAGTCTAGCTGGTGCATTAAGTCATTTCAGTCGCTCCACCTCAGCTGTGATTAGTCTAGTCTCTGTAGCCTCAGAGGGAGGGGAAAACAAAACACCTCAATGACTTTGAATCAGAGTGGGTTATCCTCTTTTAAAAGGCAGAAAGTCTGAATTGGAGGATATTTTTGGGGGGTCTCTTTTATGCATTTCACATTTATGAAATAAGAACTAACAGTATTTGTTCCAGTAAGTGGATCAGAACCACTTAAGGGCACACTCCTCCCACCAGGCCACGCCTCACTAAGAATAGAGGTCCATCACTTGTCTGGCATTTTGTGGTACTGTGGTGACTTTTGTTTTGTGAGATACTGGGAGCTATGTGATTGGCATTTCATATACCAGCAGGGTCACCCAAAGAGCTTCCAGACAAAGAACAGACAATGAAGAAGGAATTGGCTGCCTGCATGGGAAGAATGAGCCATTGAAAACCCTATGGATAGCAGCAACACTGTCAGTTATTAGACCCCCCATGAACAACAGAAGAACATTGTCAGAACGTGTGCCAGAAGATGAGCTCTTCAACTTGGAAAGTACTCAAAATACGGCTGAGGAAGAGGAAGAGCTGACTTTTCATAGGCAAGTCGACCATAATGATGCAAATCGAGTATAGCCATCAGGACCTTCATTTGCTGATGGGGCACAACTCAAAATGAGGAGAAACAGTTCAAATCGTCATTAATAATTGAAACTTGGGATGTATGAAATATGAATCTAGGGACATTGGAAGTCATTAAAAATGAAATGGAATACATAAAGATTGATATTGTAAGCATTAGTTAGCTGAAATGGACTGATATTGACCATTTTGAAACAGAAAATCTTACGGTTTACTCTGCTGGAAATGACACAATCAAGAGAAACAACATTGCATTCATCATCAAAAGGACATTTTAAGATCTATTTTAATGTACAATGCTATCTTTGATAGGATGCTATCTATGTCCCTTCAAGGAGAACCAATCAATACAACTATTGTTCAAATTTATGCACCAACCACCCAAAGCTGGTGATGCAGAAATTGAATAATTCTACCACCATATTCAGTCCCAAATTTGTCAGACTTGCTATCAAAATGCTATTGGAATGCAAAAGTTGAAAACAAAGAGGAAGGATCAGTAGTTGAAAAATATGGTCTTGGTGATAGAAACCAAGCTGGAGATCGCATGACAGAGTTTGCAAGACCAATAAATTGCTGATAGCATATACTATGTTTTCCAACTTCTGTTCTTTCCTCTTTGGTTCCAACATTTGCACTCCAATCACCAATAATTACCAATTTATCTTGATTGTATGTTAGAATTTTGCATGATTAATGATTTCTTCAAACATTTGATCAACAACAAAAAAGGTGACCATAAATGTGGACTTCTCCAGATGGAATACACGGAAATCAAATTGACTACAGCTGTGGGAAGAGACAATAAAAGAAGCTCAATATCAGCAACTGAAACCAGTCCAGGGGCTGATTGTGGAACAGATCAGCAATTGTTCATATGTGAGCTCAAGTTGAAGTTCAAGAAAATGCAAACAAGTACACGAGAGTCAATATACAACCTTGATAATAACCCACCAAATTTTGAGAACATCTCTGAATAAAGCACAGTGTCATTATAAAAAAAAGGAAATAAAGAAAAGATACAAGTGCATGTCCAAAGAGACTCTGAAACTTACTCTTAATCAGAGTGTAGCTAAAGCAAAAGGAAGAAATGATGAAGTAAAGAGCTAAATAGAAAATTTCAAAGGACAACTCGAGAATACAAAGTAAAATATTATCACAAAATGTGCAAAAGCCTAGAGTTAGAAAACCAAAACAGAACATATTCAGCATATCTTAAACTGAAAGAACTGAAGAAAAATGTCGAGTCTTGAGGTGCAATATTAAAAAATTCTATGGGCAAAATATTGAATGATGAAGGAAACATCTGAGGAAGATGGAAACAATATGGAGTCACTGTATCAAAAAGAATAGACCAACATTCAACCATTTCAGGAGGTAACATATGAGCAAGAACCAATGGTCAGGAAAGAAGAAATTCAAGATGCATGGAAAGCACTAGCCCAAAACAAGATGCCAGGAATTGCTGGAATATCTATTGAAATGTTTCCACAAGCTGATAAAGCACTGGCAGCACTCACTCATCTATGTCAGGAAATTTGGAATACAGCTACTTGGCTAACGGACTGGAAGAGATCCATATGTGTATACATACCAAAGAAGGGAGACCAACAGAATGGTCAAATTATGTAACACTATCATTGGCATCACATGTGAGTCAAATTGTACTGAAGCTAATACAAAAACAGTTGCATTAATTCATTCTTCTATGAACGCCAGCCGATGGAGGCAAAGAGTGAGGGTCTAGAGGAAGAATGAATGTCCCATTCCCGTCCTTATGTTTCAGTTGTCCTTAAAGGGCACAGGGGACAAACCAGACGTCTTTGATATGATTTTAGCCTAATGATGTGCTAGTATGATGATGAGCAGCCTGAAAAGTGGTTTTAACTAATGTGATCCAATATTTGAAAAGTTGACGATTTCACATCAAATTTTATATTCTCAGCATCTCAGTTACAAACAGAAAATCAGGCCTTAAAATCCTTGCATTTCCCCAAGGCAACAACAGTCTGGAGCTAGAATTTGAATGTCCCCTGTGGATGAGCTGACACGTGCCTGTTAACCACAGTCCCCATCCATCCTTATTGCCCCAACACAGAGGTTGGCTACAAGCATCCTTTATCTATATGGCTAAATAGGTTAGTTGGTTTGGATTGGGTTGCTAGTTTTTCCTGTTTTGTTTTGCTTACTTTTGATTTTTTGGGGGGCTAGGAAATGGTGTGTATTTTGGTACCATGTCTTCCAAGGCGAGAAAACCAAACCCAGTAAGCCAAGAAGGTCAAACAGTCTAGATTAATGATGAAAGGAGGAGCCCTGTTGGTGAGGTAGATTATGAGTTGGACTTCTAACTGCAACATCAGAAGTTCGAAACTCCCCCCACCCCCACTCCACAAGAGAAAGATGAGATTTTCTACTCCTGTAAAGATTTACAGCCTTGGAAACCCACAGGAGCAGTTCTGTACTCTGTCCAAAGGGTTGCTATATGTCAGAATTGATTCCAGGGTAGTGAGGTTTTCTTGATTGATATAAATAATTTTTGGTGAGTATTGAAAAAACCAGTCAATATTATTTTTAATACACATCAAAGAAGGTCCACATTAATTGTTCACACAACCCTGCCACCTTCTTTCTTTATTCCCTTGCCTCCCACTCTCCTTTCTTCCTCCCTATGGTCTTTTATCTCATTCATTTTCTTTCAAGGGTTAGCCTAGGAGTGGGAAAGTCTGACTAATTCTTAACCAAAAGACTAAATTGGTTTTATTGTTGGTGTTATTACTTGGGTTAAATTTTTTTCTTTTCCCTTCTTCTATTGGTTTGTGTCATGTAACCCAGAAAATGGGGAAACATTTGGAACATCAAAACACTATCCTTTCTCAGTAGACTACAAGCATTAAAGGCAACAGAGATAAATACTCCAATAATAACAATAACATACAAGGATAGCTAGAGAGATAAATAGATAGATAGAAAAACCACAAAATCTGAGCAGTTGTGGGAAGGGGAATGGGAATAGCCCCATGAATAAATATAGGTTTGCCAGAGAATAGTTCTATATACATATTAGCATATACTACAAATATGACCATGAATATAATAGTGCATCCAGGAGGCATAGTTAGGAAATGTCTTAGCTAGAACAAAACCCCTTGAGGGAGCGTGTCCTAAATATCGGGGATCAGGAACATAGCTCTGAGAGACCTCAAGATCAATTGGTACAAACTAGCTCACAAGGACAATGTTCTGTATCCATCAGGGAAGTGACTGGGGTCTTCAAAAGCTAGTGAGTAGCAAACTAAAAGTCGGTTCTTGTTCTCACCCTATGTGTTGGACAGGGTTCTCTAGAGAGACAAAACCATATTGCTAGTAATTATATATAAATATATTTATAAAGCTAGATATGCAATACAAGAAATGAACCACTAAATTATATACAGATAGATAACACAAGAAACTAACAGTTAAATTATAAAACAGTGAGACACTAGCAGTCCTTTAAGGCTTGAGAGCCGCCAGTTGCCAGTCCCTTTCTGTAGAGAGAGCTGGGCTATATATACCCAGGCAGCAAACAGCAAGGCAAGTCACCAACTGTCACCAACTGTCAGTCCCCAGCTCCAGAGACGAACATTCCAATCCTGTGGGATTAAATGGACCTCAACTTACAGCGACAGAGTCCACAAGCTAGGCATCCCACAGGTAGTGTACCCCTTTAAATTGAGGCATAGAACTAGCAAGGCGAGGCTCACGAAGCCATTTATCCCTCTGCCCTTCGATTAATCCTACTTGTGTTTATCGGCCAGGCTGGCACAATAAACTATTGCACCCTGTCTGGAGCAAATAACATTGATGAAGCTCAAGATGCCTGGCAACAATTAGTCCAAATCAGTAATGGACTATGCGTACCTCAGCCTCTATGATGCTAAGGTCAGAAGAACTAAATGGTGCCTGCCTATGACAAACAGCTGCTCTGAAAGGGATCATGGTACATGGTCCTAGATAGAGTGGGGAGTAATGTGTAAGAAAACTGAAAGTCATACTACTACTACCAATAGTAATAATAATAATGATAAAAGATGAGGTTTATTGGTTAGATAGACTAGTGAGATCCCCACTACTATGGTCCTTCATCACCCTTCAGGTCTGGAACTGAATTCAACCCCCTGAAAAATAGACAGGTTTATAAAGTGAACCTTATGAGAAAAGATTGCAGCCCTCAGTATGGTTTACAACTCAATGTCAAGAAGACACACATCCTCACAACTTGATCAATAGGTACCATGATAAATGGAGAAGTTTGTTGTTTTTTTTACTTGTTGTTATTTGTTGAAGTTGTCACGGATTTTTTGTCTTGATGAGGTCTATAATCAATGCTCTTGGAAGCTGCAATCATGAGATCAAATGACGCATTCCATATGGATACATTTGGTGCACAATACGTCTGTAGAGTGCTAAAAAGCAAGGATGTTACTTTCAGGACTAAGGTGCACCTTACCCAAGCCATAGTAATTTAAATTGCCTCATAAGTATGTGAAAGTCAGACACTGAATAAGGAAGGCTGAAGAAGAATTGATATGTCTGAATTGTGGTGCTGGTGAAGAATATTGAAAGTAACATGGACTGCCAAGGGAACAAACAGATCTGTCTTAGAAGAAGTATGGTCAGAGGGCTCCTTAAAGGCAAGGATGGTGAGACTTCCTCTCACAAACTTTGGTCATGTTATTAAGAGAGACTAGTCCCTGGAGAAGGACATCATGCCAGGTGAAGTAGAGGGACAGTGAAAGAGAGGAAGCCCCTTAAGGAGATGGATTGACAGTGACTGAAACAAGGGGCTCAAGCTTGGGAACAATTAGGAGAATTATTCAGGGCTAGGTAGTGTTTCTGTCTGTTTGGCATAGGGTCAATGTGGGTTGCAACTGGCTCAATGGCACCTGATAAGAACAACTACACCAAAATGAATCATAGCACTGAGGAGCACACATTCCTCAGAACCATCAACCATTCAAAAGCAAATAGGCAGTATTTGCCCAAGGCCAAATTCAAAAGGCAGGCAAGGTTAGGGGAGAAGGGTGAATGAAAACAGGAAGCAGAGTTTCAATGGCATGAGTGATATTACATTGCAGGAGATTGTCATCAATGTCACATAACAAAACGTGTATAAATTGTTACGTGCAAAGCTGATTTTCTCTGTAAACCTTAACCCACCTTACAATAAAAACTTTCTTTTTTTAAAACAAAGACACCATCGTTCATATTATAGACACAGCCAAAGAAAGATCTCCTGGACAATCCTAAAATGATCTCCCAAATGATTTGGGTAGTTAGCCCTCCCCAGGGAGTTCTACCCATTGAAAAGCTGGGCGGTTATGGCTGCAATTATATTTCAGGCCAGAAGAGGCAGCAGAGGCCTGGTTGTTCAAATGCTACAAAACTACCAGACAATGGGCAAACAGTTTCTTTCCACGGACGACTAGCGGCTCTGTCATATCCATGTCTGGTGTTCAACACTTGGCGACAGAATCCAGCCCGCTGGGTTTGGGTGGGGTCTGTTTCTCACCCGTGCTTGGCTTGGGATTGTTCTATGGCATCCACAAAGTGGAGTCCTTTCCTTTCTGATGTCCCGAGAAAGCTGTTTTCTCCTTTTTCTCTCTCTGGCCCTCTTCCCAAGAACCCTGGGGTTCACTCTGCTTTCCTCTGGTTGATGTTTCTCAGGCAGTTACTTGACCTCGGTTCATCTACTGCAGGTGACCATTAGCAAGTAACTGTACCGTCCTTGGATGGTATTGTTCATGAGCTAGGCTGCGAACTACGGGTTAAAGGTTTGAGTTCACCCAGAGGTGCCTTCCAAGAAGGGCCTGGTGATATGCCTCTGGAAAAAAACCCACCCCAGCCATGGAAAATTCTAGGGACTGGACTTCTCTAAAACACTTGGGCTCTCCATGAGTCCGAGTTGACTCAATGGCAATTGGTTGCTGGTATTCCTGTAAGTAGAAGACAACAATCTTTAAGCAGTCCCTCTTGGATTCATGGGAGGAGGGTGGCTTCCTCTGAGAGAACTTCTCAGGGCTCCAAGGGCTCAATGATCTTACAAAAAATGAGAGAAATGATGAGCCTGATGACAGATGATATTGCTATGCAGGCCTCGTTTCAGGATGCTCAAGTTTCCAGGTCTTTCCCTGACTCACAGTGTAGCCCTGTGAGGTTCCAAATAGAAGGGCACCCTTGCTCCCAGGACCTGGAGCCTTGTAGCTGAGCAGAGCAGTCATGATGAGAAAGAGGACCCAAGGGGGAAGTCAGGGGGCTGCTTCACTTGTCTCAGTGTCAAGCAAACAAATGTTTTGGCAGGAAATTTCTCTTCAAGAGTGTTCTGATTTCTTGAAGGAAATCTTTTTCTGAACCATTTCCTCAGGGGAAAACCACTCAACTACCTCGGGAAGGAAGATTTTTCTCCTTCCAAGCTTACCAGGCTGTGCTAACTCACAGAGGAGGTGTGACTAGCAGGCAATGAAACTGATTTCCAGACTCCTATGAAAATCAGCAAGTGCTCGGCTGCTAAGTGAAAGGTCGGCAGTTGGAAAACCCCAGCTGCTCTGCAGGAGAAAGTGGTGGCTGACTGTGTCTGACAAGATGACAGCTTTGGAAACCCAATGGGGCAGTTCTCCTCTGTGTTCTACAGTTGCTTTGAGTTGGAGTGGACTTGACAGTGATAGATCTGATCTTTTTCCCCATGAAAATCAACTTTCACGAATACATGTGCATTCATGGATGTCTGTGTCTGCTTTGGCATGCATGTGCACATATGTGCCTATTTGCACGTGGATGAATACGTCTGTGAATGTGGGCGTCTCTATTTACTTTGCCATGTGTGTGCACATGTCTGCCTTTGTCAGTATGCATGCGGGCTCAGGCAGCATAAAGAGATCACAGAGAAACTTGGAGAGAAAGAGAAAAGTAACCTATTTTCTCATGGGTCTCCCATACCTGACGGTCTACTGGCATCCACCGCCACGAAGACCAGAGGTCACTTCATGCCATGTGTCCAGCTGCACAGTGCTGGTTGAGGTCAGTCACCAGGGAGGCAAGTGAGACTGGCCTCGCCAACCTACCACCCACCTGCAGGAGTGATTCCCACCATCTGTCCTGGAGCCCCTCCCACCTTACTCAGCCTCCCTAGACCTTGAGTGAAAGGCGTTTCCAACGTTTTTACATAAAGATTTCTGAGATTGACTGAAGAAATGATTTCATTTGACAAAACAAGAAGCTTTGAATTTAAAGATTTGAGGCAAGTGCCCTTCAGAGAGGGGGACACAGGACGGGGCCATGCTCCCTTCCGGTATGCACAGGGGTTGCTATGAGTTGGAACCAACTTGATGAGCACCTGCCAGCAACAACAACAACCAGAAGTTGTCCAAACTTCTGTGGCCTCAACTCGGAAATGAGAATATTATTATTGCCTCCTAGAAAGAACTCAAGGTATGTACAATTGGTTAATAGGCGTTTGGAAAGTGAGTACATTAAGTGGACTGATGACATTGATAAGGCAATAAGAAACTGAGAAGGCTTCACTAACAGGTGCTTTCACATCTGTAACCAGTAGATTCCTCCTTCTTCATCTCTTGCCATCTTAATCAGCTCCCACACTTTCCAGGAAGCTTGAGGGATTAAATGTTCAGTCTGATCCTATTATAAGCCTCAGCCTCAGAATCAGAGGCTTTACCTGAGGTTTGAGGAGATATACTGGGAATGAGGGAGAGTAACCTGTCTTTTCTATTGCTCTCCTATCGCTCCCTCTTCCCTAGCCCTTCCCTGTCTCTGGGCCTGCCTTTCCTCCCTAGAGCATTGGCTTCCGGGAGAAGGGGATGGAAACAATGAGCACAATGAGCACATTCCTGACCAGGCCTCTTACCATGCTATGTTCCAACCCTCTCTTGGAAGGGCCTCCACGAAGTCCTCTTATGTCATCTCACAATAACTTGTTAGATACCATTGAGTGAGCTCCTGACTCATAGCAAAAGTACACACAAGAGATTGAAGCACCACCTGGTCCTGCACCGTCCTCACAATGGTCCTTGTGTGTGAGCCCATGGTTGCAGCAGTGTGGAGGAGATCCTGTCCAAGAAGGCTGCCAGTGGGTGGGAGGGGCTGCAGCTTTCAGAGACTTTGGAGGATGCCAAGGTGGATAGTTCACGGCGTATCATATGAGGTCAGCCAGCGGGCCTTGGGGGCCCTTCCCATTATCCATAGATATATGAAATAAATGGAGGCCCTCAGCAAGATGGGCTGCAGACACCTCCAGGACTCACTTGATCCTTGGCAAGCTCCCTTAGCCTTAGGACACCACCTGCTGGAACTGTGGCTTTGCTGCCTCTCCTGCCTCTCAACTTCCCTCCTAGAGGACTCCAGCCACCCTTCTCCTTCCAGATCCTTCCAGCAGGAGGCAGCTATTGGTCTCTATGCTTTTGCATGTGGCCAGTTTTCTAGGGACAGATCAGCCTCTCCCAAGAATTTGGGTTCACCAGAGTGAGCGTGCCCACAAGTCTGCAGAGCGTACGGCCAGGCCTCTGAAGAGAGAACTGCTGGAAGATTTGCCCCTTTTCAAAAGCGCTAATTCCACAGTTGAGAGCTTGTCTCCTGGGGACTCAGCTTGAGTCTCAAGGAGCACATCCCCTTTGACACTGCTGGCAACTCGAGGTGCTGTGGGTCATTTTCTTGCCTTTGAGGAGTGCAAGGGAAATGCTACAATATGTCCCTTCACATGAACCACCAATCCTTATCTGGAGAACTCTCTGAGATGACAGGGATGAGAGGGAGATGTTCCTGGGGCACGCTTTCACCTGCACATCTCTCAGGTGAGTCAAACATTTGACCCCCAAAAGTTGAGTATGATGGTGAGAGTTCAGGCTGGGAGATAGAGTGTCTGGGTTCAAATCAAGAGACTGCACATCTCAACTCCCATGGTTCTCCTGCATAAAACCCAAGCCAAGCAGTTTATCACTTCCCGGCTGAGTATCCTACTGAGGCCAGCTAAACTCATTCTTTGCTGATGACAACGTTGCTTGTACCAAATGGCTTTGCCATGTAGCCCTTAGCAATGGCCAGAAGGGCTGCTCATCAAACCGCAGAGCAGGGCTTCTGGCGCACACGTTGAGAAGGGGGCTATTCACAACAAGGTCAGTAGTTCAGAACCCACTAGCTGTTTCTCTGGAGAAAAACTGTGGCTGTGTGCTTCCATAAAGATGCCCAGCCATGGAACCCCCCAGGAGAGGGCCATGATGAGCTGGAGTGAGCTCTACAGGAGTGGGATTTTTTACTGTGGATGTAATCCCACCTGGGCAGAGATTTTCTTTGTGACTTAAAGAGGCTGTACCTTACACCAATGACTTGGCTGATACAAAAGGATTCAATTCAACACTGAAGCAAACCAACTCCAAGGGAAGAAGGCAGCTGCCATGCAGAGAGCTCCAAGGACCACCAACCATGGAGGTTATTGAAGCCAAAACAAGAATACCGCCCACCAGCCCTCAGCCCCCAGGGATGGACAAAGAGAGCGTGCCCATCAAGCTGGTGCACTGGCATGATGCTGTCAGCCTCCGGTGCTGTGAGAACATTGACTTTGGTGTGTTAAAGGCACCCACTTGCGGTATGTTTGTGATGTCAGCGTGTGGAAACTATGGCAAGCCCCCCTCCCTGCCTCACAGCAGCAACGCCTCGGCATTAAAACCCTGTGCCTTCTGTGGCGCTTGCCAGCTGTGAGAGGGCAGGAAATGCCCTTGGCTTTTCTGCTCCTTGTTGCGACCTCCCTCTGAGGCAGGGAGCAGAGGATTTGAGGTTGGAATCTGTTTTGTTTCATCACTACCCTTTGTCATCTCTCTGAACACTTTCATGTGCTCCTCACCAGTGCTTCGCCCTCTCTATCACCAAGCCATGTGCTCTTTAAAACATGCACACACACACACACACACACACACACACCTAATGTTCACATTTTGAGGCACATTTGTCTTTAATTCACTAATAATAACAATAATTATTCAAAGCCACTTTACCATCTGAAAAGAAATCTCTATGCATACACTTAGATCATGGATGCCAACTGCCTTCTTAACATTTCCCAATGAAATATTCAGCAGCGATTATATTAAGCCTGAAGCTGTTCATCCAGTTTGTGTTAATCAAAACAAAAACAAGAGACGAAGGGATCCAAAAGGACATGTAAGATCATAGACTGAAAGTAGCCCCATCGAGCACCAAAGGCTTGTCCAGAAGGGCAGAGCCACAGGTAAAAGCTACATCTCTCTGGAGTTGCTGGCATTTAACTAGATGCAAAATGTCAGCGCAGGAAATGGCTTGCCCAATGCAAATACTAACAAGGGAGGCATGTGTTCCTGTGTAAATGGAGCTTTAGCCAATCCGGGCCTTCAGGATCCAGCTCCCATCGCAGCATCCACGGGAAGCACCAGGGGAATGTTCCGTTTGCTTATTTTCCCTCTCTTTGCTTAGAAGAAAAAGAGCCTTTGTGGCCTAGTGGCTACAAGTTGGGCTGCTAATTGCTATATCAGCAGTTTGAAACTACCAGCTGCTTTGTGGGAGAAAGATAAGGCATTCTGCTCCCATAAAGAGTTCGAGTCTCAGACACTCACAGGGGCAATTCTACGCTGCCCTATAAGTTGGCTGTGAGTCAGCATGGATTCGATGGCAGTGAGTTTTCTAAGAGTAAGAAGTATCTAGGGGTGTAAACAGTTAATGAGCTCTGCTATTAAGGGAAAAGTTGTCATTCCCAACCCACTTAGAGGAGCTGTGAAAGAGAAGCCTGGCAATCTTCTTCAGAATCCTCGGCCATTGAAAAGTTTATAGAATGTATTGACCTAGGTTGTTAAATAGATCCAGGTATATGGTGGAGCATACAGGGACCAATGTCATAAAACGGGGTGGGGGTGGAAAAAATCTCTGAGACAGATGCAAAAACTGTGAGGGAATGAGTTGTTGAGCCTGGGGGATCAGGACCATCGTCTCTGGGATTTTCAAAGTTCCTGAGCAATCAGGAAAGGGGCAACAGTTGGTCTCTCCCCATCCAGAGGACAGCAGAAGAGGAGAACTGATTGGGCACAATGAATCAATGACTAGTGACTCAAGCAACGATCACCCTCCACCACTGGAGACCAGAAGAACTAGATGGTGCCTAGCTCTCACTATCGACTGCTATGAAAGAGATCACATTAGAAGGGCTTGATTAGAGTAGAAGGGAAATGTGGGGCAAAACTCAAAATCATGATTGTCGCGCGCCAGGTCTCGCCAGCAAGAAAAGACGCACCACAACAGGATTCTTCCACAAGCATTTAATTTTTCATAATGCGGTAAAAGACCCCGAAACCCCAAACTACTGCTGCTTATATATGCTCTATGGGGACCTGCTGTGCCCTGATTGGTGCATTTGCCAAAACCTCATGCATGGATTGGTGAGTTCGCCAGAACCTTCGTTTGCATACTCCAGGGTGGAGTTATGACTACGTCATCTCAGCATCGCGCATGCGCTAAGTGGTTGTTTATCACTTAGTTGGACCACCGCCCTGACTGCCCGGCGCCATCTAGTAATGGCGGCGAGAGCTGCGGCTACCCACATCAAGAGAGCTGTGGCTTCCCACATCTCGCGAGAGCTATGGCTTCCCACATCTCCTCCTTTCTTTTTTATTTTAAGCCTTATCCATCGATCAATTCCAGAGCCTCCAGCAGCTCCAAAAGATCAAGATGGATATAAAGTCCATCGATCCATCCCGGAGCCTCCAGCAGCCCCAGGAGATCAAGATGGATATAAAAACCCAAATCTGGTCACCCTAATGTGTGCAATGAGCAAAGCTCCACATGGTGCAAGGGCTGACCAAGATCCAATTTCTGTCACTCTTCCCAGTGCAATGGGACAATTCCCTTGGGGTGCAGGAGCTGACAACTTATGGGGGTTAATTTTCTCTTAACAAAGAAAGCCAAAGATCATGGGAACCACCGCGCTCAATCGCTAAGAGCGCCTGCGTGATGATGACTTTGTCACGTTTTTGCTGGGCTTTAAGCTTGCAGAGCAACCATAGCAACAACACTCCTCCACAGCACATTATTGCAGCAAATGTAAACACCCCCACCCACTCTTTAAAGTAGGAAAAGGCAGTAGAAAGCCAAGAAGTAAAATCTCCAACAGTTATGGGTTTCATTCTTGTGCCATTAAGAGTCGTAATCTGCATCCGGAGTTGTTCTTGAAGTTCTTCCAGCTCAGCTATCCATTGTCCTGTAAGATACTGGGATATATTCTTGCTGCTAAAAGAAGACTCATTCAAGAATTTTAAAGGTGTTATGCACAAATTAGGTGCTGAAGAAACACAACTTAATTGCACCATGCTCGTAAGAGTATCCACTTGGTGTTGTAATAAATCAACTCTCTGGTTCACTAACAGTAAACCAGACATTAATCGAGCATCCAACATATGGACTGTAGATAAAGCTTCTGATGTAGATTGCGTAATATTGCTAATGACATTTGCTGTCATTACTTGATTAGACATAGCCAATCCTGCTGTAACCGCTGCTGCAGCTGAGATAGTAATAGCTGTAATAATTGCTGCGGTAATGCCAAAATCTCTTTTATATCTACAAAGTGTAGCAATAGGAAAAGTATTGGGATCTGCTTCAACCGGTACAGGTATCATAGTGGGAATCTTTACTATCAAGGCAAATGGCTCAGAGCCATTCCAACATTCAGCAAGCCAACACTGACTGCTAAAGCTATTACATGAAGCTTCCCAAAATGTATCATTTGCATGACTAAAGTTGAATGTTAACAGAAAGAAAAATGGGGGCTGGACACAAACAGGTGATGGCTGAAATTGCACTCTTGATATATTAACCATAGTATTTACTTTCAGCCTCTTTGTAGTGGTATTGTATACACCAGTGACATTGTATAAAGTAACATTAATTCCAAACATTTTTGCAAAAGGAGTTACTATCGTAGATGCTCCACGTTGATTATATACCATCCATTCATACCATGGCCAGGTATTATCAGGACCAGTGGTATTAGTATTACTATTCCATTTTGCTTTACCTAAAGTCGGAGTCATATCAAAACCTGGTATAATAGGGTTGCTCCGATAATTTGGAGACTGACATTGAGTAAAAGTAGGCGGAAAAATTTTTTCAGGTGAGCAACTAGGTAATATGACACGTCTGGTCACATAAGGTGGCACTACTGATCCATTAATGGGCCCAGAGGGCCTGGATCCTTCACGAATCACCATAAGTGTTGTTGTATTTACACGTTTTCCTTTCTCAGAGGTGCCACTTCCACCTGTAGCACCTTGTGCAACTTTCATAAGGGTGGATATAATATTATTAAATGTAGAGTCTCCAGAAGGATCCACCCAATTGACTAAAGATCCATTTCTTACATATATACAAGGTGCACTAGTATTGATGGTGGTAAAACACAAACTATATGCCAATGTAAAATTGCTTGCATTATATACTTTAGGAGGCTCCCCTCTAGGCGTAATACATGGTATTCCCAAATCACATTGCATTGATAAGAATAAGGATAATATTGACGCATTCGAGTGTATGGGAATAGGTACAGGCCAAGTTTTAGCTATGGCCCATAAAAAAACTCCTTTAACTATTGGGGTCCATATTACCATCAGTATCAGCAACATTATTAGGTTGATCATCGTCTTCTTCATTCTTCCTGCTCGCACGATCTTCATCCTCCTTAATTAATCTCACCAGTCTCTCTGGCACCCAGATGGGGTTTTCTTCTTTCTGTGGAAAAACACAAATTGCTCCCCTGGACCTGATTAATATGGGGTCCGGGCCATACCATTTGTTGTCTAGGACATTTTTCCATCGGGCCATTTCCTTTGGTGGCTTTGGCCATTGTCCATGTCTGTCTGCAGCTGATTGGCCTTTCTCATCCAGATTTAAAAAAATTTCAGTTTCTCCCTATTGAGTAAGATGCTGGCAGTTGGTTTTTCATATATGTCCCTGATTTCATTGAGAATTTCCCTTCGATTCCTATTTTTTAGTATTTGTATCTAGAATGGCTGTTAGATATTATCAAATACCTTTTCTGAATCAATTGAAATGCTCATGTGGTTGTTTTTCTTTTTTATATGGTAGATCACATTCATTATTTTTCTCATTTCAAACCATCTTTGCATCCCTGGAACCAATCTCACCTGCTGTGGTTCTTTTGCTTAGCTTTTTGATAGATTGTTGGATTCTGTTGGCCAGGATTTTGAGATTTTGCCCCTATATTCATAAGGGATATTGGTTTACAGTTTTGTTTTGTTTGAAATATTTATTTCTGTTGACAAATAAATGAAATTTTGTCTTAAAGCATGGTGCAGCATGGGTAACAATGTTCACTCACGGTACTCACATGTGGGTGTATCTGCATGTGGGCGGACCCACCTAGAGACAGATAGAGGAGCGGTGTCTTGGTTCCTAAGAACATTGGTAACACAGAAAAATATGAGAAAAAAGACAAAAAGAATGGTAATAGAAATAAATTAATAAAAATATCTATTAAAGGCAACAAAAGAGAGACAATGGGAAGAAAACATAAAATTTAAATTTACAAGACATATTTTTGTTTTAAATTCTATACCATTGGCTAAATTAATTACACTATCAATAAAATTGCCTTATGCCCAAGGGGATGATTGATAATGTTCTCTAGCAGAAAATAACAATTATATCTCTGAGGTGAACCAGAGCCAGATGAACCATAAATATGTGAATGGATTTTGAGCTTGCACTTAATTCTAGCCTCAATCTAAGTACAATTAGTTCTTATGAAATGGCCCTATTTGATGCTCGTCCTCATGAAGAAATCACTCAAGACATGAATGCTATAGGAAAGTGTAATGAAGAAACTAGATGGTGCCCACCTATCAGAAAAAAATAGCCTCTGGGGTCTTAAAAGCTGGTCTTAAACAGCCATCTAAGTGAGGGATCAACTAAGTCCATGTGGAAGAAGCACACCAGCCTGTAAGATCCTAGGATTTTAACTCATGAAATTCAAATCTGAAGGAGGGAATGATATCAGCTTCAATTATGAACACCTGGTTTTAAGGTTGTGGATAACATTTGCAAGCTCTGGGGAATCCTCTCTGACCAGAGCCATGGGATGTGAACAGCCCTGTTATCAGACAGATAGCATTGTAAAATTGGTTATTGCAGATGTATTTAAGTTAAAATTTATACATCTCCCTTTTGACTCATTTTAAATATATTCCAGTTCTTTTAACCTCTGCTTTCTTTTCTAGAGCTTTTTTTAATCTGTTTTTTTTTTGTTATTGTTGTTAGGCTTTTAAAATACATTTTTCTGTATATGAAATCCAGGATAACTAAATCTATATAGACAATGGTTTTGGGGGCTATGGCAGGGGAGGTTGGGGGAAATAACATGAATACAATAAAGAAAAAATGTTCTAAAATTGATTGTGGTGATAATGATTATTACAATTTATCTTAATATAATTGAGCTATTGTATGACATGTGAGTCATATGCCAATAAAAGTGTTTTTGTAAATGAATTAAAACAATTTTTCCAAGCTGTTCTCAGCCTGCTAATTGTTTCTGTCTTGGAAATTTCAACGACAATATGTTCCAGTGTTTTCTTTTGGGATCTGTGGTGTTTTGGGTTCTCTCTGCTTCCTGGAGAATTATTTTCTCCTCCTCTGTTCTGTTAAGGAAGTATTATTCCGGAATTTCTTATATGGATAGAATCCCACTTCATTCTTATGTTTTCTTCAGATTCTTTTGTTCTTTTAGCTGATTGTATCACTCATAAATTGGAGTTAAGAGATATGCCTTCAAACTCACCAATTCAGCTTTCCATTTCTTCAATTCTCTTACTCTGTTCTTCTAAATTGTTGCCTAATTCTCTTATCTTAATATTTTCTGCATTTCTTTTTAGAGGTTTTTGTTGAAGATATCTAGCTTTTCTATTCTGACCATTGTTCTCGCAAACTCTTTGTTGAAAGTACATGACAACATTTTTCTGAATTCAATTTATGATAGTTTCAGAGCCTGTTCTTTTTAAGAAAATTCCTTGAGATCTGAGTGTTGTTCATTTGTAAATCCTTCTTCTGATGAATCAGGAGTGACTGCTGCCACTGCAGCATCGTGGCCGGGTATTACGGTTGGGAGGGCTGCTAGATTTTGTGGGAGTCGATGACTTTGTTGAGTAGTGCCAGAAATGAATAATAGAAGAGGGACGGGGGAGGGAAAAAAGGCTTTGGGCAGTAAAAGGCTGTACTAAGAAAAGTTGGGAGGGGGAGGAACACTGTACTTGAGTGTATTCTTCCCTAAGGCCAAGAGCTTCTTAACATAGTCCGTCAAAGCACAGGCAATCTTCAGGAAAACTATCATGGTGCCAAGTTTATCCTTGGGATAGCCTAGGCTGGTCCTTTGGGACCTATGCTCCGGGAACTGTGCAGGCCAGCTTGCTTGGAGAGCTGGAAGCCACATGGGACCTGCGTGCTTATTACACGTGAAGCTTTGGACCCTGCTCACAATGATAGTCTTTGAGGAGTGGAGCTGGGTTGCTGTAGCCAGCAGTGCAGAATGGAGCTACAGATGGGTAGCAGGAGACCACTGGGCGCCTCTTCAGTGGACCTGCTCTTTCCTTCCCTTCTCTGCTTGCTCCCACAGTCTCTGATATATGGAAGCCTCCTTTTACTTCACTTTCAAGCCATTGTCTGAGATCACAGGCCACCTGTCTTTTCTTAGGGCCTAGTCTATCCTGGTTGTTACATAAGGATCTACCTGTGTGTATGTGTTCAGTTGGACATGTTCTAGTCCCCTTTCTTTAATGTTTTTAAAAGTTTCTATAGAACTGGTGTCAGCACTTCTGAATTTTTTATGAAATATCCCAGTGAAGCCATCTTGCCATTGACTTTTCTTTTTATATATATTTTTGGGCTTTTTTGAAGGGGTGGAGCAGGGGGTTAATCACATTCTGAATTGCTTATTTCATAATTACTCTGCTTAAACCTATTTCTATTCATATTAGTTTAGGTATGTCGTATATTTTCAGGAATTTGTCCCATTCATCTGCACTTTCAAATCTGTTGCAGTTCTTTTTCATAGTGTTATGATTCTTTATTCAATGAATATGTTGTGTTGTCTCCAGATTCATTTATTTTGATTATTTGCCCTCCCCCCCCCCCCCCAGTATATCCAGTAGTTTGTTTCAGTGATCCTTTTCAAAGAACCAACTTCTGGTTTGATTGATTTTTTTCTGTTGTTTAACTGTATTCTATTTCATTTCTTTCTCACTGGTATTTATTATTCATTTCAGCTAGTATCTTTGGCCTCTTGCTCTTCCTTTCCTTTTTGTTCAAGTTTTCATTTAAACAATTGATTTTCATCCATCTTTTTAAATATGGGCATGTATTGCTATGAATTTCCCTCTGAGAATGGTTTGTGCTGTGTCCCAAAGGATTTGGTATGTTGTGCTTTCCTTTATATTTGATACCAAGTATATTTTTATTTCACTTTTAATTTTTTACATAGAGAAGTTGTTTTCTAGTCGTACAATATTTAATTTTGGTATAATAATAATTATTCATTTTTATTCTTCCTGTGATTGATTTCTTACTTCATACCATTATGGTCAGAAAGTATGCTTTGTATGATTTTAATGTTTTAAAACTTGAGATTTGTGGCCTAATCTGTAGTTGGTTCTGGAAAAATTATCCTGTGAAAATGTCTGCTGATGATGGATGGAGTGTTCTAAGTTAAATTGGCTTATGATTTTCTTTATGTTCTTAATGTCCTTATTGATTCACTTTTTAAATGTTCTGTCGAGAACTGAAATTGAAGGTTTCAAATCTACAAATATTAATAGCGGCACTGTAATTTTTTTTTCTTTGATATTAGTGTTTGTGTCATGTTTTTGGTCAGGTTAGGTGAATATATGCTAATAATTGTTGTATCTTCTTGAAGTATTAGCCCTTTTATTATGTAATAGCCTTTATCAGTATGACCACACTCCTTTTTTTGGGTGCTGGTTGCACGGAACATTTTTTCCATCCTTTATTTTCAGTCAGTTTGTGTCCTAATGTGAATGTGTGTTTTGTGTAGGTAACAAAAGATGAATCATGTTTTTTATCCAGTCTATCACTCTGCCTTTTGTGTAAATATTTTGGCTATTTACATTTTCTTCATTCTTTTAGCTAATTGGGTTTTGAGTTTCTTTTATCTGGTTTCTCTTTTTATCAATTTTCCTGTTATTTTTTGTATTTAGTATCTTTTGTTATGAGCTTTAATTCCTCTTTACATATTCTCTTAGTGGTTACTACAAATATTATACTATACAACATGCAATTACAGTAACATTTAGCATGCAATCAACAATGAATGTGAAATATTAAGTATTCCTGGTTTACTGTTCCCTCTCCTTTTTCTGTTGGTGAACCTCCAGTGACAGTAATGTACACCCTACATCCAGTAGTCGTAATATGTACTTATTTTCTGAGATCTCTGTCTGACTCCTTCCTCCCCCTTTGTGTACATTTGAGTGTTTGATTAATGTTCTTTCCTTTCCATTTAGAAAACTTCCTTAAGTACATGTAGGGCTGGTCTGGTATTGCCAAATTCCCAAGGCTTCTGGTTATTTGGGACTCTTCTTCCCTGTTTCAAAGAAATGCCTTGACTTAGTGCTTTTCTGTTGTTTCCTTTTTAATTAAAGTAGGGCGATGCCATCTATCGGTTGGCGTGTGTCACATATTGGTATAAGGAGCCCTGGTGGTGCAGATTGGTGTGATACTGCTAACCACAAGTCAGCAATTCACATCCATCTTTCTCTGTAGGGGAAAGATCAAGCTATTGCTCCCATAAACATGTACGCTCTCAGAACTCTAGGGTAAAAAAAGAAACCAAGAAACCATGGGGAGCAGTTTTACTCTTCCCATAGGGACACGAACAGTCAGAATCAACTTGAAGGCAGTGGGTTTTTACCTGTTGTTATGGAATTAAAGAATTTCCGATTTATTACCAAAGGTTTATAATTCATTACTGTGCTTAGATTTCTGGTGTTCAAATTGTGCCAGACAGGTCAACCTATCTGCTAAGTTTTTGCACTGCACCATCATTGTTTTGGTTGTTTTATTACGTGGTTCCTGAGATACTCCAGATTTACCTTGTACATTGCTGCCATTTACCCCAGAATCTGCCATTTCTCCAATGACTGCCGGTTCATTTGACAAGAGAATGATTCTTGAGGTCGATTAGGTTACCAGATGGGCTCATTGCTACAGGGATATCCTTGCTTGTTGGCTGAACTCAGTGTCTTACACTCATTCTACAGAAGGAGAAATAGCATGACCTTTCCCCCTGCGTAGCGCCCATTCTTTTCCAAATTTTAGCGTAAAGTTTCACTGTAATTTACAATGCATATTGCAAAGCACAACAACCATGCTTCTTCCCTTTGTCGCTGAATTTTCCTCCAATTTAGCTATCATTTTAACTTTCTTTCTCTTTCTCTCAGCTGGTAATCTTTGTTTTCTCGATGAGGCTGCCCTTGGCAAATATAAGATTTTAGTCAGATCGCTTTCAGTGGCAGTTTTTACTGCTATTGTGGACACTACAATGGATTTATCAAATGTTCTTTCTCTTTAAGCATCATTTCAGCTTTTTCTTTTTTTTCCCAACTGTCCATCTTGATTTTCCTGGTGAGGCTGCCTTTGATAAAAGGAAATATAAGATGGTAACCCACTATCTTTGGTTTGATACTTTTTTCTGCTGTGTATTTTGCTGGACACCATAATGGCTTTCTGTGGCCTCTGTAAGAAACCCAGAGTCCTTTGTTCTTAATGCTGTGATAGACCTTAGTGGACTTGCTACTTCACAAGACTTTCCCCAGATTCCTTATCACCTTCAACATCCACAGCCACCCACTTAAGCAAGTGATAACTTAAAAACAGTAGTCTGACTTCCATCCTTCCAGAGAGCCACCAAGTAGACGTGCTAAGGCCCTGCTGCTCTAGCTCAGGCTCCACACATCTCTACCAGTTGTAATGGACTATGCTCCTAGGTTTTGTGTTACTAAATCTCAAGACAGAGAGACTTCGACTCGTTGTATATCAGGCATCAGCTTTCTCACACTGCTGAGTGGTAGGGATGTGTCTAAAGGAGTCCTAGTGGTACTTAGTGGCTATGTTTGGGTGCTGTTAAAATCTAGGTCAGTCGTTCAAACCCATCAGCCAGTCTGTGGGAGCGAGATGAAGCCGTCTGTTCCTGTAAAGATTTTCCACCTCAAAAACCGAAAGAAGTAGTTCTCTGCCCTATATGGTCGTTGTGAGTCAGAATCAACTTGTTATCAGCAGTGGACATTTTCAGAATACCTATTTGGAATATAAGAAGAACCACACAAGAAGCAGGCCACCAGATAAATATGACTGTGGATGCTGCTTCCAAGATCCGTGCTGCCCAGTGGAAAGGGAAATGAGCTGCAAGTGCACACAGTTGACGCATCCCATTGCCGACTGCGAGGCTGGCAGTTTGAGTCCACCCACATTGAAAGGGATATTGAAAGAAAGACCTGGTGATCTACTTCTGAAAAATCACCATCGAAAACCCTGTGAAGCACAGTTCTACCCTGACACCCATGGGATTGGTAGTACTACTCAACCGGGTGCCTAGCAAGACACCATTCTTTGTGGGATTTTTCCTATTTTAATTACCATCCATTGCTTTTTATTTTTTTAATCATTTTACTGAGGGCTCGTACAACATTTATCACAATCCATACGTACATCCATTGTGTCAAGCACATTTGTACATTTCTTGCCATCATCATTCTCAAAATATTTCTTTCTGCTTGAGCCCTTGGTATCAGCTCCTCCTTTTTCCCCTCCCTCCTAACCCTTCTCCCTCATGAATCCTTGATAAATTTATAAATTATTATTATTTTGCCATGTCTTACACTGTCCAGCATCTTCCTTCACCCACATTTCTGTTGTCTGTCCCCCAGGGGGTGGTTATATGTAGATCCTTGTGATCAGTTCCTGCTTTCTACCCCTCCGTCCCTCCACCCTCCCTGTTTCGCCGCTCTCACCACTGGTCCTGAGAGGGTCATCTGTCCTGGATTGCCTCTGTTTCCAGTTCCTGTGTGTACCAGTATACATCCTTTGGTCTAGCTGGATTTGTAAGGTAGAATTGGGATGATGATAGTGGGGAGGAGGAAGCATTGAAACTAGAGTAAAGTTGTATGTTTCATCATTGCTACACAGCACCTTGACTTGCTCATCTCCTCCCTGCGACCCTTCTGTGAGGGGATCGCCACTTGCCTACAGATGGGCTTTGGATCCCCACTCTGCACTGCCCCTCATTCACAGTGATAATAATATTTTTGTTCTTTGATGCCTGATACCTGAACCCATCAACATCTCATGATCACACAGGGTAGTGTGCTTCTTCCATGTGGGATTTATTGCTTCTCAGCTAAATGGCCTCTTTATTTTTAAGCCATTAAGACCCTAGGTGCTATATCTTTTGATAGCCAGGCACTACCAGCTTTCTTCACCACATTTGCTTACGCACCTGTGTTATCTTCAGCGATCGTGTTGGGAAGGTGAGCCTTATGGAATGCCAGTTTAATAGAACAAGTGTTCTTGCATTGAGGGAGTACTTGAGTAGAGGCCCAATGTCCATCTGCTACGTTAATACTATAAATATATGCACATAGATCGATTATTTCCCCATTGTCATATATAAATATGTTTGCATATGTACATGCCTGTATTTAGACCTCTATAAATGTCCTTTGCCTTCTAGTTCTTTCCTCTATTTCCTTTTACTTTTATCTTGTCCCACTATCATGCTCAGCCTTCATTTGGGTTTCAGTAATTCCTCTCAGTTACATTACCCTTGAACAAGCCCTACCAGGCCTTTTACACCCTCCTCATCACTGATTTTGGATCACTTGTTATTCCATTGTCCCTGGGATTTATTAACACCACTTCCTTTCCCCCACCTCTCCCTCTACTATGTCCCCTGGAACCTTCGGTCCTGTTGTTTTCTCCTCCAGATTGTTTATCCAGACTCTTTTATCTAGACAGACCTGCAGAGATAATACTATGCACAAACCAAGACAGAGCAAAACAAAGCAACAAAAAAGAAAATAGTTCAAGGTCTATTGACATTTAGGAGTGTTTTCTGGTGGAGTCTGATGGAGTGCCACACCATGGCCCCAAAGTCTATTTTTGGTATTCCCTCGAGACGTCCTTGCTCTGCTCCCCTTGCTGTTCTGTTGCACGCCTTTAGTGTTTTGCCTCGGTGTGGTGGGGTCTGATCAGGCATAATTCCCTCACTGTGTATCCAGTGTTGTCCCCTATAGGGCTATGGGCCAGTGAGGGATGTCATGTCTCATAGTGGGGTTGACCATATGGCCCTCTCTAGCTATTGGCTGCTCTGAGCAGGGATATCATCTTCAAGTCTTGGTGGGCCAGGATGTGCTCCACTCTCTCTTCCTCCCCCCTCATTTGCTCCTGTGTGCTCTGATCAGACATGTCCCTCTCCCTGAGCTGTAGCTTCAGTGCTGCCCCTAAGGTAAATTCTTCAGGGGGCAGGGGTGGTTGTCCACATAGTTGGGATTGGGGCCTGTCTCTCAGACCCCTCTACTGGTTCCCTGCTTCATGCCAGTATGTTGCATTCACATCTTAGAGCACCGCTTTGTAGTCTGGTCCCTCTTTCCCTGAGAAGATATGAATAATACACTCCCCTTGGGGGAGTTAGTGCCCTGTTCCCCAACTACTCATTTGTTTTTGTTTTTTCTCTCTTTCCCCTTCCTTTTTAGTTGTCTACCATATGTATTCCTGGATTTGGTCTGGTCCCTGCCATACTCCCTGAACCTGAACCCAGGAATGTTTATATACAATAGTTTTTTCCCTAAGCCCGTTTTGCACTTTTTTTTTTAAGCTTTCCTCATCAGACTCATATAGTACTTCTCATTTTCTGCTTGGCTTACTTCGCTTAGTATAATTTCCTCCAATTCTTTCCAATGTGCTTCATGCATTCATCACTACTTTTTTTTCTTATTTTTTAAATCATTTTATTGGGGGCTCATAGAATTCTTATCACAATATGTTCTTGATCCATTGTGTCAAGAACATATGTACATTTGTTGCCATCATCATCCTCCAAACATTTGCCTTCTATTTGAGCCCTTAATATCTGCTGCTTATTTTCCCCCTCCCTCCCCACTGTCCCCTACCTCATGAACCCTTCATCATTAATAAATTATGATTATTTTGTCATATACTACACTGTCCGATGTCTCCCACCGCCTTCTTCTCAACTGTCCCTCCCCCAGGGAGGAGACTATATGTAGATTCTTGTAATCAGTTCCCCCTATCCACCCCACATTCTCTCCATCCTCCAGGCATCGCCACTCTCACCACTGGTCCTGAATGAGTCATCTGTCCTGGATTCCCTGTGTTTCCAGTTGCTATCTGTACCAATGTACATCCTCTGGTCTAGCCAGATTTGTAAGGTAGAATTGGGATCATGATAGTGGAGGAGAGGAAGTATTTAAGAACTAGAGGAAAGTTATATGTTTCATCGCTGCTACCCTGCACTCTGACTGGTTCATCTCTTCCCCACAACCCTTCACTAAGGGGTGTCCGATTGGCTACCAATGGGCTTTGAGTCTCCACTCTGCACTCACCCACATTTTCAATGATATGATCTTTTGTTCCTTGATGCTTGAAACCTGATCCCTTCGACAGCTCGTGGTCACACAGGCTGGTGTGTTTCTTCCATGTGGGCTTTATTGCTTTTGAGCTAGATGGCCACTTGTTTATCTTAGAACCTTTAAGAACACAGACGCTATATCTTTTGATAGCTGGGCACCATCACTTTTCTTCACTACATTTGCTTACACACACGTTTGTCTTCATTGATCGTATCAGGGAGGTGGGCACCCATTGATATGATTTTTAGTTCTTTCATGTCTGATAACCAGTCCCTTCTGCACCTTGTGGTCAGACAGGCTGTGTGCTTCTTCCATGTTGGCTTTGATGCTTCTCAGCTAGATGGCCGCTTGTTTATCTTCAACGCTTTAAGATCCCAGACGCTTTGATAGCCACGTACCATCAGCCTTCTTCACCACATTTGCTTATGCACACATTTTTCTTCAGCAATCATGTCGGGAATGTATGCATCCTGGAATGCCAATTTAATAGAACAAAGTGTTCTTGCATTGAGTAAGTGGAGGCCTAATTGTTTTATTAGGAGTTCACACAACTCTTATCACAATTCATACATACATCAGTTGTGTAGAGCACATTTGTACATTCATTGCCCTCATCATTCTCAAAACATTTCCTCTCCACTTAAGCCCTTGGCATCAGGTCCTCATTTTGTCCCCTCCATCCCCGCTTCCCCCTCCCTCATGAACCCTGGATAATTTATAAATTATTATTTTGTCATATCTTGCCTTGTCCGACATCTCCCTTCACCCACTTTTCTGTTGTCCACCCCCTAGTAACAAGGTCAAATGCAGATCATTGAAATCGATTCCTCCCTTCCAACCTACTCTCCCTCTACGCTTCTAGTAGTGCCACTCTCACCACTGGACCTGAAGAGATCATCCACCCTGGATTCCCTATGTTTCTGGTTCCTATCTGCACCAGTGTACATCCTCTGGTCTAGCCAGACTTGCAAGGTAGAAATCAGATCATGATAGTGCAGGAGGATGAAGCATTTAAGAACTAGAGGAAAGTTGTATTTTTCATTGTTGCTACATCACACCTTGACTGGCTCGCCTCCTCCCCTACACCCCTCTGCAAGGGGATTCCGGTGACTGACAAATGGGTTTTGGATCTCCAATCTGCACCCCGCCCCCCACCTCATTCACTATGGTAAGATTTTTTGTTCTGATGATGCCTGATACCTGATCCCTTCAACACCTTGTGATCGCACAGGATGGTGTGGTTCTTCCATGTGGGCTTTGTTGCTTCTGAGCTAAGTGGCTGCTTGTTTGCGTTTAAGACACCAGACGCTATACCTTTTGATATCCGGGCACCATCAGCTTTCTTTGCCACATTTGCTTATGCACCCATTTGTCTTCAGCGATCATATCATGGAGGCAAGCACAAAATGTTATGATTTTTTGTTCTTTGATGCCTGATAACTGATCCCTTTGGCACCTTGTGATCACACAAGCTGGTGTGCGTCTTCCATGTGGGCTTTGTTGCTTCAGAGCTAGATGACCACTTGTTTATCTTCAATCCTTTAAGACCCCAGACGTTATATCTTTTGATAGCCGGGCACCATCAGCTTTATTCACCACATTTGCTTATGCACCCGCTTTGTCTTCAGCAGTTGCGTTGAAAAGGTCAGCATCACAGAATGTCAATTTAATAGAAGAAAGTATTCTTGCATTAAGGAAGTACTTGAGTGGAGGCCCAATGTCCTTCTGCTACCTTAATACTAAACGTATAAATATATGCACATAGATCTATTTACCCATCCTCATATATAAATATATTTGCATATATACATGTCTTTATCTAAACCTCTATAAATGCCCTTTGTCTCCTAGCTCTTTCCTCTATTTCCCTTGACTTTCCTTCTGTCCCACTATCATGCTCAGTCCCGACCAGGGTTTCAGCAAATCCTCTTTGTTACATTACCCTTGATCATGCCCTACCAGGCCTCCCAGCCCCTCCTCACCACTGATTTAGATCACTTGTTCCCTTGTCCCTGGGTTTGTTAACACCACTACCTTTTCCCCCACCTCTCCTATGTCCCTCCTGAACTGTCGGTCCTGTTGTTTTATCCTCCAGATTGTTCATCCAGCCTATCTTATTTAGAAAGACCAGCGGAGATAATAACATGCACAAAAACAAGACATAAAAATACCAAGGAACAATATACAACCAACCAACAACAATAAATCAATGACAAAAAAAAGCACAAGAAAGAAAAGTTTGTAGTTAGTTCAAGGATTGTGTGTTGGCCTTTAGGAGTGTTTTCCAGTTCAATCAATTGGGGTACCACACCCTAGCCCCAAAGTCCACCTTCATCATTCCCTGAGGACCTCGCCGTTCCATTCCCTTGCTATTCTGTTGCACCCCCTTAGTGTTTTGCCTCGGTGTGGCGGGATCAGATCAGGCGTAGTTCCCACACTGTGTCTCCAGTGTTGTCCCCGGTAGAGCTATGGGTCAGTGAGGGGCGTCATGTCTCATAGTGAGGCTGGCCATGTGGTCCTCTCTGTGGACTGGCTGCTCTAATCGGGATAATCGTCCTCAAGACCTGGTGGGCCAGGATGTGCTCCACTTTCTCCTCCTCCCCCTTCATCATCACCCATGTGCTCCCATCAGATATGTCCCTTTCCTGGAGCTGCAGATTCAATGCCGTCTTTTGAAATAAGTTCTTCTGGTGGGAGGGCCAGGCGTCCTCTTAGTATTTGTCATCACTGCTTTTTAGTGATGTGTAGTACTCCATTGTATGTATATACCACTGTTTTTTAATCCAATCATTTGTTGGTGGAAATTTGGGTTGTTTCCAACTCCTTGCATTCGGATTTGTACCCTTGTGGAACTGCTGTTCAGGTCCTTTGCCCACCTCCTCGGTGGGCAATTAGTTTTTTTCTCTTTGGAAACTAGCAGAGTATTGTAGATTTTAGTAATAAGGCGTTTGTCTGATGTGTCAGGCTAAAGATGTTTTCCCAGTCCGTGGGCTCTCTTATTACTCTCTTGGTGAATTATTTTGATGTACACAGATGTTTTATCTTCAGTGTATCCCACATGTCAATTTGTGACTCATGTGCATTTGTGTCCTTCCCTGTTTCTGCTATCCCATGTATTCCCAGTGCCAAAATTCTCAGATTGGTCCCAGTTCCCTTATTGATGGACCTAATAGTTTGGAGTTTTACCTCAAGGTCTGTGATTTACCTTGAGTTTATTCTTGTGCATGGAGTCAGATAAGGGTCATGCTTCATTTTTCTGCAGGTAGATATCCATTTTTTCCAACACCGCTTGTTAAAGAGGGTACCTGCTTTTGATATTTTGGGGGCTTTATCAAAAGTGAGTTGTCTGTATGCTGATGATTTTATTTCTGGGTTTTCAGTTCTTTTCCAGTAGTCTAAGTATCTGTCATTATACCAATACCTCCCAGTTTTGACCATGATGGCATTTTAATATGTGCTAAAGTCAGGTAAAGCAAGCCCTCCCACTGTGTCCTTCTTAGGGAGTCTCTGCTAATTCTGGGCTTCTTCCCTCTCCATATGAATTTGGTAATCAGTTTTTCCATTTCTTTCAAGAAAGATGAGGGTAATTCTCTCAGGATTGCATTAAAGTTATATAGTGCCTAGGAGAGAACTGACATCTTTACTATATTGAGTCTTCTGATCGACAAAAATGGGATATTCTCCCATTTGTTGAATCACTCTTGGTTTCTTGTAATAGTGTTCCATAGTTTTCCTCATATAAATCTTTTGTTCTTTTAGTCTGCTATTTCCCTAGATATTTTAATTTGTGCTTGGCTATTGTGATGGGTACCACTTTTTTGACCTCCTCTTCTGTTATTTTAGCTGATATGTATAGCAGTCCAGTGGACTTCTGTTTGTTGATCTTGTATCCTGCCACTCTGCCCCTTTTGGATCTTTTGGGATTTTCCATTTATAAAATCATGTCATCTACATATAACGATAGTTTTACCTCTTCCTTCCCCAGACGAATACCTTTGATGTCTCTCCTTTGCCTTATGCTGCGAGCTAAAACCTCCAGTACGATGTTAAATAAGAGTGGGGACAAGGGGCATCCTTGTCTGGACCCTTTTTCTGTGGAATTGTGTTCCTCTTTTCTGCATTGACTACCATGTTGGCTGTTGGTTCTTCATATATAGCTTGTATGGTCTTGAGGAATTGTCCTTCCATTCCTATCTCCTGACGTGTCTTAAAAAGGAATTGGTGTTGGATATTGTCGAATGCTTTTTCCACATCTATCAATATTATCATGTGGTTCTTAGAGTTTTTCATGTCAATGTGGCACATGATACTAATGGTCTTTCGTATGTTGAACTATCCCTGGTATGAATCTTGCTTGGTCATGGTGAATTACCATATATACTCGTGTATAAGCTGAATTTTTCAGCACAAAAAATGTGCTGAAAAACTGGGGTTTAACTTATACGAGGTGTAATATCTCACAGGTGATTGTCGTTCCTCCGCTGTTCATTCAAAGCCCCACTGATACTGCAGGGCTTTGAATGTTTGTTACTCACATCTAACCAATCAGAGCCATCCTATGACGTGGAAGGCTCCAATTTGCAGAAGCACCCATAGTGATTCACTTACGCTGGCAGCTGAACTGGTCAGGATGTGTCCGTGGCTGCGCTCCGTCTCTCCCCTCTGGTCTCTGTGTTAATTCACATCCTGCATTTCCCACCCTAGGCTTATACTCAAGTCATCAGTTTTTCTAGTTTCCCAGGTAAAAACTAGGTACCTAGGCTTATACTCAGGTCGGCTTATATTCAAGTATATATGGTATTCGTTTTATATACATTTGTATTCTATTGGCAAGTATTTTGTTAACAATTTTTGCATCTGTGTTCATTAAGAATATTGGTCTGTAGTTCTCAATTCTTGTAGGATTCCTGCCCTGTTTGGGTATCATATTTATACTTGCTTCAAGAGGTTGCCGTCTTTTCTATGTTCTGGAAGATTTTGTGTAGGATTGGTGTCATTTCTTCCCTAAATGCTTGGTAGAATTGTCCTGTGAAGCCATCTGGTCCAGGGAATTTGGGGTTGGTAATCCCTTGATATCCTTGTCTATTTCTTCTATTGCTATGGGTCTATTGACATTCTTGATGTTCCTCTGGGAAATTCGAGGGAGGGATTGTTTTTCAAAATTTGACCATGTCTTCCAAGTTGTTGAATTCATTGGAATACAGTCCTTCGTAATACTCTTTAATTGTCATTTTGAATTCATTAGAGTCTGTTGTAATGTCCCCTCTTTCATCCCTCATTCTTGCTATTGAAATTTGTTCCCGTCTTTCTTTGGTTAGGTTTACCCACGATATGTTGATTCTGTTTATCTTTTCAAAGAACCAACTTTTAGCAGCATTAATTTTTTCCATAGTTTTCTTATTTTCCCTCTCCTAAATCTCAGCCCTGATTTTTATTATTTCTTTTCTTTTGCTATTAGCATGATTGTGCTGTTGACTCAGCCCTAGTTGCTGTAAATTTTGTGCCAGCATATCAATCATATGGCTTTCTTCCTTTCTCAGGTGTGCATGTATTGCTATGAAACTTCCTCTGATAACTGCCTTTGCTGTGTCCCATAAGTTTTGGTACGTCTTATTCTCATTCTCATTGGTTTCTAGAAATTTCCTAATTTCATCTATGATCTGAGCCAGTACACACTCCTTTTTCAGTAGAGAGTTATTCATCCTCCAATTGTTTGCCTTGTTTTATTCATCTTCCTTTTGCTGATTTCCAGCCTTATGGCACAGTGAGAGAAGTCTATATGATATCAATGTGCTTAAATTTATGCAGATTTGACTTATGCCCCAGCATGTCGTCTATCTTCGAATATGTGCTATGTGGGCTTGAAAAGAATGTGAAATATTTTGTATTTTCATGAAAAGCTCTGTAAATATATATCAGGTCAAATTGACTAATTGTAGTGTTTAGATCTCTGGCCTCCTTGTTGAGTTTCTTTCCCTGTGATATTTCTTTCTCAGAGAGTGGTGTATTGAAGTCACCTACTATAATTGTTGAGGCTGTGACTTCCTTTTTCATATTTTGAAGCATTTGTTTGACGTATTCAGCAGGTCTGTCATTTGGGGAATATGTTTACAATGCTTAGTGGTTCTTTGCCTACTGTTCCCTTGAGCATTATATAGTGTTCCTCATCTCTTTTTATGGTTTGCACTTTGAGGTCAGTTTTATCCAAGATTACGATTGCAACACTTGGTTTTTTTTAATTGCTGTTTCTTTGGTATGTTTTTCTCCAGCATTTGATTCTCAGCCTAGTTTTGTTTGTAGTCTTGACATGTGTCTCCTGTTGGCAGCAGATTGATTAGTTGTATTTCTAAACTAGTCTAAACTAGTCTGCTAGCCTCAGTCTTTTAATGCCTGAGTTTAGTTCATAGATATTCAGGGGTATTATTTCCATCCGTGGACTCTGTGATGTCATCTTACACCTTTTGTGTTGGGTGTTTTCCCACCTCCCTTTCTTTTTAATGTAGTGTGTGTGTGTGTGTGTGTGTGTGTTTCATTCTTGACTTCTTTTCACCCTTAATCCAATGCTATCTTGGGGGCTGTTTTCTCTTTGTTTCCCTCTGGGTGAGGTTGTTCTCTGTGGCAGTCTCTTACTTATGCTTGGTGAGTGCTGTTCTTCTGCCTATACTGGATCGACAAGGATCCAGGCTGGGTTTCTTCTAATGTATTCTTTGAGTTTTTCCTTCTCTAAAAGACAATCACTTCTTCATCTATCTTGATCAATAATTTGGCTGTGTAGAGTATTCTTGGGTTTGCATTATTTTACTTCAATTTTGCAATGTTGCTCAACAACTCTCTCCTCTTCTTCATAGTGTTCTCTGATACCCTGTTTCCCCGAAAATAAGACAGTGTCTTATATTAATTTTTGCTCCCAAAGATGCACTAGGTCTTATTTTCAGGGGATATCTTATTTTTCCATGGAGAAGAATGTGGTACACGTTTATTGTTTATTGTTTTATTAAAAGAGACCTCGTACTACCTGTCTGCTCTGACTGCGCTGCAGCCAATAGTGAGCTGCGTGGTGGTGCCCACCACTATGATCCAGAGTCCAGAGTTACGGTAGCTTCGGGGGTGCTGATTTTTGGGGAGGTCTTATTTTTGGGAGATGCCTTATATTTCAGCCCGAGGCAAAACTGTAAGTAGGTCTTATTTTGGGGGGATGTCTGACTTTTGGGGAAACATGATAGGTCTGAGCATATTCTTATTTGGGAAACTATGTGATTGCTTGTTTTTCCCTAGCTCTTCTCATGATTTTCTCCTTTTCCTCAAAGTTGGATAGTAAGTATGATGTGCCTTGATTTCTTCTTGGGTTTCAATCTGACTGGTGTTCTTTCAGCCTCCTGAATGGTTGCCAGGTTTTCATTCATTAAGCTCGGGAAGTTTTCCTCCAAGAATTTCCTCTCTGTTGCAGTTGACTTCTTTGTGGTGTCTTCCTCTGGTAATCCAATAATTCTAATGTTGTTCCACTTCATAGCATCAGACCTAGCTTTTAGGTTCTCTTCAGCTTCACTAATGATCTTATTAGATTTTTGTTCGCATTTAAAGTCTCCTTGGCTGTCCTCTAGGTCACTGGTGCAATTATCTGCCTCCTCCAGTCGATTCTCGAGGTCTGTGTGTCTGCTACTAGTTTTTGTTATCTCTTCCCTGATCTCTTGTATTTCCCTTTGGTGTATGGACTTAATCTCCTCTTTCATTTCATCTTTTTTCTGTATTGTTTTTCTCATATCCTGTATTACTGCAAGAAGTATTCTGAAAAATTCTTTATGTGGCAGATAAATATCTGCTTCTTCTATGCATGTCGTTCGGTTCAGGACATCTCTGCCATTGAAGTTTGTTTCTCATGTTTTTTTGTTGAGGTCATTGGGCCTGATTGCTGTTTGTTTTAGAGGAGCCAGGTGCCATTTTTCAGGGAGTCAAAGAGCACTGGCTCTCTCTGGGAGACTCGTAGGAAAGCTTCTTCGAACTGCTACAGCTAATTTCACTATGGAATTAGCCAACCACTTTATCCTCCTGTGGCTTCACTCTTTCCCTAGTCAACAAGTTGGATGGGCCTCTCCGGAGATGCTGGTTGGGTTGTTGTGGATCCACGAGGATGGTGCTTTACTGGGTGATCTCACAAGAATCCATGATGGTGTGGCCCATGACGGCTTGGGTTGTCACAGGTGGCATGCAAAGGTGCCCGCTGCAACAGGAGTGTCACAGAAATCTGGTTGGTTGCCTGCTTTGGTATAGAGCACCGTGAATGGTGGGCGGAATTTCCCTGATCAGGTAGATCACTGCGTAGGTTAGGCAGAGTTTCCCACTGCTCCGTGGAAAGCTGGTGAGTGTTTGATAAGCTTTCTTAGTCTGTGAGGCACTACAGCAGGCGGGAGGAAGCTCCCTCAGTAACGTGGGCCCACAGAGGATGGATAGGAGCTCCCCAAGGCACACAGGCAGGATTTCCCCCAAAGAAGGGGTGCCGAATTTCTCCAGCCATGTCTTAAGCACTACAGAGGACCGGCAGGTGGGCTTTTCCAGGGAAGAAGTTAGGCAGGATATCCCCTGTTGGAGTGTGGGTGGGCTTTCCCAGCTTCCGGTTATGCTGCAGAGGGAGGAGCTCGCCCAGCAGGGTTGAGTGCAGGCATTAATGCCCTAGGCTAAGGGTAGTGGTCAGGATGTTGGCAGTGCTGTGTGAGAGAAAGGGGAAGAGAAAAAGAGAAGGAAAAAAAACAGCCCACTGAGACAGGGGGATAGGGGGGAATAGAGAGAAGAGAGGGAAACTGAAGCATCAATATAAATGAACCTGATCCTTGACCATGGGGCTGGAGGGGTTTAATCCCTGCCCTGAGATGGTGTCAAACTGTGGCTGTGTTGAGATAAAGCCCCTGTGTTGCCTACAAATGATCCTGGCTCCAGCCAAGACAGTGGCCGGGCCAAGGTAAGGTGACCAGATTTTAACATTGGTATAGCGGGACACCATTGATAAAACTCATATCCTGGTGAAATTGCCACATGGCAGCCGAAAACCGTATATACCCTCACTTGTTGTGCATTCTTTCCAAAAATTGGGACTTTTTAAAAACACCATAGACACGAGAAAAAATGTTTAAAAAGCGGTACGTCTGGTCAACTTAGGCTAAGGTCAAACCCTAGCTGGCCTCCATTATGGTAAGCCAAAAGACCCAGCTCCTTAAAACCTATTGGATCTCTGCCTACTTATCTTTCTGATGCTCCTTCTGCGACCTAGTGGTGTGGAATTTCCCTCTTAGTGACTCTCCTGCACAGATTTCTGTGGAGTTCCTCTGCTATGTGTTACTCAGTCGCCATCTTCCTGGAAGTCTCTACCATCCATTTCTTAACAGATTTTTGTGAGAACTTTTTTTTCTCTCCCACTTAAAATTAATATACTTTTCCCCTCAAGAGACTGTAATTTACCTTTGTAAATTACAGAAAAAGGGCTTCAAAAATTCATGGAAAATTCCTTTACCTTTTAATCCTATTTCCATGAGCTATTTGTGGCTCACTCATACATGTTATTCCAGTTACTATGGCTCCATAAGAAATTATCGCCAACACTTAATGGCCTAAAATAGCAATTAAATATGCTCATAGATTTTATATTTTGTGGGAAGGAACTCAGACATAGCATAACAAACATGTTTCTTCTCTGCCCTATGATGCCGAGGCCTCAGCTACACACCTTACTGGCTAGACCAGAAATGTCTGAAAGCTCGCTTACCATGTGGCTGCCTGATGGGCCAGTTTGGGCTTCTTCACAGTTCAATGTCTAGTGTCCCTCCAGAGTACGTTTCCTAAAGGAGAAACCAGGTAGAATCATACTCCTATAGTCCCTGGGAGCACTGCTGCCGTATTCATTAGGTCTGAAGAGTCCCAAGTCCCCCATCCCCAGGTGCACAAAAGGGAAAGTGACCACACACCTCACATTCCTTCACGAAGGGATCTAGGGTCCCTGAGTAAACCGCATGGAGTGCATAGCTGACCTCTGGCTACATCAAGGAGAAGAATCCTACGTAGCTCCATCAATCAAGGCCGATTGCCACAAAATAGAGATCAGGCATGCCTCCACCCTCCATCATTCTTTACCCTTTTCTGATAGTAACTGTTTCTTCCACAGCATTCTACTTTTGTGCTGTGTTCTATAATCCATTGCACTGGTCGCACAGAGCTCACAGGCAATACTCACAATTAAGGGAGCTTTTTAGAGAACTTAATGGGTTACTACAAGCCAAGATCAGAAAACACTAAGGATACAGTCATTGGTCCACAGTATCATCTCGCCTCAATCAAGTCTTTCTCTAGTCCTTAGTCTCTGTGTTGCTCTTCAATTCTGTCCCGTGTCTCCTTGCCTCAGCCTCTGACTTTGCCTTGTTCTTTCAGTCTGTCCAGTAATTTCTGTTTCACAGCCTCTGGTTCCTCTTGTCTTTAGACAGAGATCTCATTTGTTCTCCACTGGTAGTTCTTTATCCCTTAAGTTCATGGGATTCCTCTCTGTTCCTGTTCTAAGATAACACATCCCTATGGCCAGGGAAGTGGCAACGAAAATGAACCAGTCCACTCTGTTTTGTGTTAGACATGCCCTATTTGCAAAGTCCCACCTAATCATCAATGGGAATCACAAAGACCTAGACAGAAGAGCCATGCCAAGAGACTTCACACCACGATAGTCCCACAGACAGGCGCTTCTTGCCTTCTTACCCTTAAATCTACAAGTGAGAGCTGTGTCTTGGGAGATTCGCCTCTAAACCCTGGCAACCAAGTGTGCTTTTTACAGTGCATTTCCTCAACTCCTGTGCAGACAGACCACTGCAGCCAGGTGCAGATTCAGGGCAGCCTCCCAGCATTGCCTGTCTGTCCTGCAGCCCCCACTCTATGTGCCTCATTGGGCCTCAGCCATCCATGTGGCCTTTCTGCTCTGCTGGGTGGCATTTTGTTTTAAGATGATGGCAACGCCTTGACAGTCAAAGCTGCAGAACCCTCTGGAGAAAGGACACCAGTGAGTTGCTTTTCTTGGCCATACCCCATCACTGTGGTGGACTTGCACACATTCCTGTTGAGTCAGGTGTTGGTGATCTGCATTTCTCCTCCACATTCACTTCACTTTAAAAAAAAAATTTAGCCCCTGCTATGATTCTAGTGATAGAAGGCGATGTAGGATTTAAGAAAGCTGAATTATCCCTGTCATGTTTAACTCACTGCATAGTTGGAAACTTATAGTTTGAATGTTACATGTTTGCTGTCAGGAATTGAATTTCCTTTCCACTGGGCATCCTGCAGACCCTGCGGTGCTGCATTGCTCCTTGGGCCTTGCTGTGTAGCATGGGGATTGCAGGGCCATCTCTACTCTGCTTATAGGACCTGCAGGACCGCAATGATGAGTTGCAGGCTGCGCTGGAAGGCCTACAGACATGGATGCACAAGACACAGAGTAGCCCATCTAGTTTCCGGCCAGATGGATGCCTGCCCCCAGCAGATTGCTCCGAAGGTAGAGGATCTTCTTGGGGAAAGGGTGGAGTCCTTGTTCCAGCAAACTGGGCTATCTCTCAGACCTACCCGTAGTTTGTGTCATGGGCCACTTCCAAGCATCATAGGGTATATTGAGGCACAAACACCTGCCCCAGACACACTGGCACCACCCGGCTGAGTTCCTTGTAGCTGGGAATTTATGGAAGGGGATGGGGGCTTTATCAACTGTAATGAAATGGCAGCAGTTATGTGATCTCACAATGACCTCATCAGAGGCATGTCCATCACTCGTAGATGTTCCAAAGCCACCTCCAGAGTTGTGATTAAGATGAAGGGACTTGGTGGTGAGGTTTCAGCATAGGCTAGAGACAGAGAGAGTGAGGGTATGTGACAGTAAATAAAGGAGCTATATTTCCTTTGCCCAGGTCACAGACCAGTCTCTATATAGATTGTCCTCTGAGCTGTAAGCTGGTTGATGTGAAAACTCTTTTAATAAAAGAGATAAATTATATCTAAAACATATTAATGACTCCCTGATATTCAGAGAGAGCTTGAGATTTGTCCCCTTGAGTGTCAGAATTCGTCAGAATAGACCTGTGCCAGCGGCGCCTGCGCAGGACACAGGTCAAGCACTGGAAGCAGTTGGGACCTGTGTGCATAGGCGTGCATATCTGCTTAAAAGTAGATATCTCTGGCTTCAGGATCCTCTTAGTGCTGAGGTTTATGACAAATTCCACCTACAGTGTAGACTGTGTTTGATTAATCTCAGCTCCTTCAAAAGACAAGAACAAGGAGGTAACACAGCTGCCCTAGAGTTTTGTCATAGTCCTGTATAGCCAGGGGTTGGTTCTTGGATCAGTGCCCCCAACTGTGCATCAGCAGACACCGTGGCAAGTCTCTCAGCCCTGCTGCCAAAGCTCTGATACACAGTGGTTTTGTGTGCTAAGTTTTGGCCACTCCCTCACCCCAGGGAGATCTGTGGACACTGACAGGCCACTCCCTCACCCCAGGGAGATCTGTGGACACTGACAGGCCATTCCCTCACCCCAGGGAGATCTGTGGACACTGACCTGTGGATCTTTGGCAGTCGAGCATTTTGCATCCTCCTCCCTCCCAGTTTTGTAGTGCTCTAAAGCTATTTATTTAATAAAATGTAAATGAATTATAGCTAAAAGAGCCAACCTGGGAACCTTAAGTTTTCTCTGAATGTGGGTACAGCGTCTTTGGACCCCAACATAACCTGCTCACCTGCAAATGGCAGATTGGTGTCTTGAAATCCTGTGAGTCAACAGCCAAAGGCCATTAGACTCATTTGGGAAATGTGGGATGGAGCCTGACACAGCCAGCTGCACCACATCCAGAGATGCCAAGGGTGCTGTGACATCCATTTAAGGCATCCTATGTATTCTTCCACACAACAGACAGGTCAGCCATCCCCAGGGAAATGGACACTGTGTCCCCTCAACTACACAGAATTTATGGCCCTCAGCACGAACCACTGACCCAAAACCTGGGAGACAAGGCCCTGAAGTCTTGGGTCTGCTCGAGACTGGGGACTGCGGCACCAGATCACAGACCTAGGCTTCATGCCATCGCTAATGAAACCTAGCAGTTTCACAATGTGGCCTTTTTATGTACTGTCCTCCCATCCCTCTGATGGAAACCATTTTAGAAGCAGCACCAAGGCTCAGTTGACCCTTCCGATGTTTGTCTGCTGCTGAGAGAATAGTAAGAAGCTGGGTTGCAGTAAGCCTAGTGATGTGGACTGTCCAGCCTCACGGACCTCCTGTCAGCCCAGGTGACTGCGCAAGTTGACAGTTCTCAGTTTCCAAGGCAAAGTAATTCTTTCCAGAGGTTCTCATTCAGGTTTTTGTCTTGTCCCTTATGTCAAAGTTTGTCACCATTTTCAGGGTGACAATGAGAGTAGAGGATGACTTTGCCACGTCCCATCCTTGACACTGCAAAATGAAGACTGAGTCATGGCATAAATGCAATTCTGAGTCTCAGACCAGCTCTCTTCCAAGCCCTAGCAACACACGTAGTTCAAAGATGTGCCTTGTGTGCCTGGTGTGCGGAGTGGTGATTCAGGTCGGAAAGCGAGTCCTTGCAGTGCTCTCAAGCACCATTCCTCATTCCACACGTATGGAATGTGCCTGACTGCTTTATTTATTATTATTATTATTATTATTATTATTGTATTTTAAAATCATTTTGTTGGGACATCTTACAAGTATAACATTCCATAGTTAAATCACATCAAACAGTGTTGTACAGTTGCTACCACAATCCGTTTCAAAACATTTTCTTTTTCTTGAACTCCTTGATATCTGCTCCCCATTTATTCCCTCCTTTGCCCACCATACCCCGCCCCAGGAAACCTTACTTTATTTTTTTCCATATCTTGCACATCCAATATATCCACTCACATACAATTCTGTTGTTCGATCCCATTGAGTGGGGTTATTCAGTCATCAGTGCTCTCAGCTCCCTGTTATCTCCTCCCCCCTTCCCGTACCCTCAGGGAACCGTTACTCCATTTATTGTTTCTGAAGGGTTATCTATCTTAGCTTTCATGTATCAAATGATATTAAATATACGATGAACCTACATCAAATCTGATATGATTAAAGAGGCAAAACAAATAAAAACCATAATCATAAGGGGAGGGAATATTAAGGAACTAGAGGATAATTATGTAGTTCATCAGCGCTATACCACACCCTGGATTTATCATCCCTTCCTGTGTCCCTTCTGAGCGTGACTGTCCAATTACCAGAGGGGCTGTGATTTCTGGGTCTCTACTACATCCATGCCCCTTCACATCAATTTGGTTGCTTATCTTTTGAACTTCTGATACCATTTCTCCTCAACACCTCATGATCACACAGGCTGGTGTGCTTCCTTGTGGGCTGTTTCTTACCTGCTAGTTGGGCACTTATTTAACTGCAAAGCATCTAAGACCCCATATGCTATTAATAACCAGGCACCATCAGCTTTTTTCAACCACATTTGCTTATGCACCCATTTTGGCTTCAGCAATCATCTGACCAGTTTATCGAGCAACACACAGACTTACTGCCATCAAGTTGATGCCAACTCATAATGACCCTATAGGACATGGGAGACCTGCCCCTGTGGGTTTCTGAGACTGTAACTCTTGTTGGTGGTTTCAAACTGCTGACATTTCAGATCACAGTCCAATGCATAAACACCATGCCACCAGAGCTCCTACATATCCTGAAACCCAGCATTATTTGTGTGAGGAGGAGGAGGCCAATTTGAAGTCTTTAGCTAATAAACAGGCCATGAGGTGTGTCTGGCCACCTTCATACACAGTGAGGCTCATTCCCAGGCATCACACTGCCCAGAGGCATGTGTCACCAGGTCACCCCACTTCTTCCATCTCCCCACCTCCTCTATGATCCTGGCATCACCAGGGAATAAACTTGAAGTGAAGTACAAGGGGGCCTTACATTCATGGACAATTCCATTATCTTTTTCTTCCGTGTTCTGGAGGTTTTTTGAAGTCCCTTCACACGATATCACTGCCACTTTGTAGGAACTTGAAGGGTGTGATGGGCTGCAGGAGCCTCCTGAGCAATCTGTTCTGGTGAAAGTGTGAAATGGTTCTAAATGAGTGTTTCCTAACGTGGGCAATGCTGCCCCCTGGGGGGCACTGGAATAATCCGTGGGAGCTGCCAAAGCAAATAACCTACACCCTATCCTGGATTAGGGATGGGCTATTGTATAAAAGTTAATTGCCAGAGGGTTGCTGGGTAACTATTTTTCTGAAAATTGGACAGCTGACCAAATAAGTTTGAGATCCTTTATTCTACATGGATACAACATAGCAGATCACCAGTGATGCGTGCTGTTGTACGCCAGTGCGGCAGGACTCCACCATCACTGCCTTTCCCTTGAAAAAGCACATGTAGAATCTGTGCTTTGTTGTCCCTTGGGAATAGGAAAGCTGTAAGAAACCTGTAATGTCCTCACTGAGCTAAGCTGAGATTTCCTCTTCTTCGCAGGCTTTTTCACATGCGTTACAGCTCCTACTCCAGTGAGCCTCGAAACGGAACTCATGATGGAGCAGGTGAAAGAACGTTACCAAGACGTCAAGAGCCAGCTGGAGACGAAGGTAGGTGTGAGGGGTGCCCGAGGGGGAGCCTGGGGCTTCCTTTTGTGCACAGAGAGCCGTGCTTAGTGCTGACCCTTCTCCAGGCAGCTGCCTTGGATTTCTCTGGTTGGTGAGCGGGGGCACTAAGAAGACAGTTTGAGGGAAATACAAGCAGAAATGACTGTCAGTGCCTGGCCCAAAGTCGCTGGGGGCTGGCATGCTGAGTGCAGCCCTGCCAACTGCTGTGTGGGAATTCACACCACCTACCTCATTCTTAGCATAACTTATCCTTGGCTTTGCCTCTCGTGGGATGCTGCATAGTTTCTCAGCCAGGATTACCCTGGCTGACAAGGTCTTCTCAGATGAAGTTAGCTCCTGCCTCTCCTTAGATGGTGACTAAGAGAATGTCCGCACACAGTTGCCATGTGCCGCGTTCTTTCTACTTTCAGGACTCAGAGAGCCAGCCACCCTGTTTCCACCGGGACCTCTGAGCTCCTGGGTGCAAGTTACTTACCTAAACGGAGCTTGCCAGCCAACGGCCAGACAATATCTTCTCCCACGGGAGGTTATCCAACTGGTCCAGACAAGGCTGTGCCTACATCTTGAGCACTGAGTCTTGGGGATGTCACCGCTGCCTTTTCATCCCTGACTTCTGCAGGCCTCAGCTCCTTGGCATGCCCGACAACCTTGCTGTTTCCATGTCATATTGTCAGGGGCTAATGTTTCTCTTTCCAGGTAAACTACAAGCAGGAAATTGAACTAATGAAGAAAAACTTTGAGAAGGAGAAAAGGGAAATGGAGCTTATGTTCAAAAGTGAAGTCAGCATGCTAGAGAGGCGCTCCATGCACAGTCTCAGGATGCCCTTTGCAGCCTGCAGGGGCAGCTGTGGGAGATAAGGAGTGGGGGCCCACATTGCCCCAAGGAGTTGGCCACCTTAGCTCAGTGGCCAGACGAGAAGCTACGCCTGAGACACCAGCACGGACTACCACAAATCAGGTCTGCTGCCCTGTTTTCTTCTGGGTCCTCCTTCAGTCTGAAGTTCTTCCCAAAAACCCACATTAGATATTTAATTCAGGAAATGACTCAACTGCAGTGCATGCTAAGTGGGTAGTTTTTCTCTGGCCACAGAGAGGAAGGTAGGAAAAAATAGGGCTTTGTATGAGTTGTTTTAACTTAAATTAGAAATATATATATTAAAACTTAAGTTATGAAGTAATTTAGTTTGTAGACTACTTTTAACACATTCATATTTATTTTCTGCCTCAGACTTCTCTGTAGCAAAGGAACAAAGTAGCAAAGCATCTTCCTTATTTAATGTCATGTTCTAATTTTCCAGTGCACGCGGTAGTATGTGGGCAAATGGAGAAAAAGGCTAAAAGCTCCTTTGCAATAGGGAGGCCAGTTATCTGCGAAGGTAGCTTTTCAAAGCTGTCCTAAGCGAAAGGAGCCCTGCTGGGGCTTTGGGTTAGCATCAGGCTGCTAACTACAAGATTGGTGATTCCAACCTCCCAACTGCTTTGTGAGAGAAAAACAGACTTGCTCCTCCAAGAAGAGGGACCATCTGAGAGCCTCGGCAGCAGTTTGCTCCATCCTGCAGAGCATAGGAGTTAGAATCGGTTTCATGGCAGCGAGTTGCTGTGTCATCACAAAGAAAAGCAATGAAAGATTTCTTTGGAAAACTGAGCGTATCAAGTAGGTTTCACTTAGTGGAATGATAACTGGTTGCTGCCAGCCCATGCCTATTTATCATGACCTCACTCTCCCACAGAGAATCTTGGCCCTCGCCAACTTGGACACCAAGCGGGCTAGAGCCCTGCTGACCAGACCTGCAAAGCCTCCTTGGGAAGCATTCTTAGCTGGGAACATGGCTCGGGTTAGAAGTGGCACTACGATGACCACAGTGGATCAAGCCATCTCCCGTGTCCTGTGACCTGGGGAGGTTGATGATCCCAGAGCCAGTCTGCCTTTCTGTCATGGTGCAAGGAAATTGAGGCAGCTTAAGTATGGGCGGTAAAGAAAATCCTGGACTACTGAATTGTACCCTCTTCTGTACCCTGCCTTTCTGTTCCCCAAAAGATGACCACACAGTGGCCTCAGACCTGGGCGTTGCAATAACACATACTGCCCGCTAGGATGATCCAGAGCTTCCTCCTGAGAATTTTGCTTCATAGTATCTGAACCTGTGAACTGTCTGGTAAAGGGCGGGCTACTGTCCAGAACACCTTATAGACCATTGCCACTATTCCCAAGCCCTTTCAGGCTCTAAGAAGCAGCAAAGGGACATGTCTGGTCCCAGGAGTTTCCTTAACTGGCTGGAAGGCTGCTCCCACCCCCATTCCCACCCCATGTCATGATTGTGAGTCGAGCCATATTGCATGACTCTGATGAGCTGAGTTACTCTTGTTCTCCCAGGCTGACTGCTCTCAGCTGGGCCTCACTCCACCTCAGTGTTATTTTCCTGGGGCTTCTAAAGGCCTCTTTCCTAGATGTTTAAAATACTTTTTAGAGTAATTTCGACTAAAGGTACTTTTTTTTTTTTCACTAAACTTTAGGCCAGTACTGCCCAATACAGCTTTCTGTAGTGATAGACATTTCTTGTGTTTGCCTGCCCATTACAGGAGCCACTGGCCACATGGGGTCACTGAAAGTGACTGATGTGACCAAGAATCTGAGCTTTGATTTTATTCCATTTTAATCCGTCTAAATGTAAATTTAGTCCCATTTGACAAGTCGTGTCTGCTGCATTATCAACTAGATCCTGTGCATGCACTCTCTGAGCGCAGCTGGCACGAGTAGCGAGGAGTTGTGCACTTAGAACGTGCGCTTGGGCAGGCCTTTCTAACCCTGTGATACATGTGACATTCGTGTTTCTGAGCCAGGTCCATGTGAAAGTTTCTGTAGAAAGGGGGCAAAGGCTGAACTGAGCCAGAAACTCCTGTGGATGGAAGCAGCGCACTTGTTACAGCAATGGGACTGTAAAAAGAAAAAGATGCTTCAGAGGCAACTGCAGCTAGTGACAGACATGGGAGCCCAGCTGGACTTGGACAAGGGATAGAGAAGAGAGGCAGAAGGAGATGCTAGCCCAGTGCAAGAAGCAGCAACGCAAGTTGGGTGGGGGGTGGAGGGTGGAGGGTGGCAGGGAGGGCTGATGAGTAAAGAGCAAGCTAAAATTTGCAAAGTGTTTGCACTTGAAAAGTTAGAAACCACATATAGGAAGCAATTAAAAGGGCTTTCCCTGGAGGCAGAGGGGCTGAAAGCCTTCTTGAAGGAGGGAAAGGCAACTGCCTCCAGGCCTGCTGAGGTCCACAGAAGTCAGAAAGGAGACGGGACCAGCAGGGTCAGAACGTGGAGAGGCTGAGTTCCTGCGTATGCCAGGGAGGCATCTCACTGCAGATCCTGTCCAGAGCCCGGTCCCGAGAGCAGCCCCACAGCCCAGAGGACCCTCTGCATAGCTCACTATCAGGGCCATCCCATCTTGGTGAATGATATAGAGGTGGCTCCTGCTCCTTTAGAGACATGGGTGATCTATGCTATCCCCTAGAGGGGCAAGGCCCATGTTCCTGGAGAAACCCGTACCTTTGGCTAGCAGCCTTGCTGGTCAGAAGCAAAGATCATCTGAGCAGCAGGAGTCCAAAGCCACAGAGCAGCCCTTACTGGACATGGCTGGACACAAGCTGCCCCTCTAGGAGCCTCTGTGTCTTGGAAGGTGAGCATGGGGTAGGGACCACTAGGACAGGACAGCAGAAATTAGAAGATGCTGTACCGATAACAGAAGGTAGAAACTGTGCTGGAGAGAGAAAAGAATGACATGAAAACCAGGCTCCTACAGCTGGAAGATAAGCTTCTGGCTAGGGAGAAAGAAGCAGACTCGAGAGAGAATAACAGGTTTGCCCTCTATCCATTCTTAAACAAGTGGAACTGAGTCATCTCAGTCCCTGATGACTTGATTGCATAACCCCCTTTCCTCCTAGCAGGCTGGTAGACTCGGCACCAGGAGAATACCACGTAGCCCAGGTGTGCCCAAGCTTACAAGCCCAGTCTGGCCTGTACTCGGGCCGTGGTGTTGCTAGGTGCTGTGTGAATGCGAAAAGAGAAATTTTCCATACAGAAACCCCCAGAACTTCACCAAGAGGACTGCTGTGGCTTAGACTCAGGTTTTCACTATCTCTGTCGGCAGGAAATCTGTGCTTGTCTCACGGGGCCCACGAAAGACTGCCCTGAACCCCATTTCATTCCTTTGGGGTCTCTGAAGGTCTCTGCCTGCCAGCTCCAAGCACCTTCCTTTAGTCCCACTGTGTGTATTTATTGAAAGTGTCCTTGGCGCAGATCTACTGCTTCGTGAATTCTGTGAGAGCCCCAAGAACTGACTGGGACACTCGGATGTTGGCCGCAGAAGCCAATGCCTTCTAGAGAAAGCTGAGCTGAGAGGGAGTTCTTAATTCCACCAGCTGGGCAGGCTGCTTGAAAGGCCACAGGTGGAACTGGCCTTCTCGCTTGAGGACTTTGGCTGGCAAATGCTCTATCTCAAAAGCCTGGGATATAGGAAGGCCTTTCCCAATATTTTCCATAGATGGACCCATGTCCCTGAGTGGCTTAAAACAACACAGATTTAATATCTTACAGTTCTAGACGCTACAGGTCAGAAATAGGTTAAAATTTAGCTAATTTCTTGACAGCTTAGTTGCATGTTAGCTAGAACTGAGAGCTAAATTGTACTCTAATCGAGGTGTCATCAGGGTTGTGCCCCTTCCAAGGGGTTCTAAGGAGAACCCATGTACTTACTTTTTCCACCTTCTAGAAGCCACTCACATTTCTTGACTCGTGGCCTCTTCCACTTTTCAAAGCGTCCAATGGCTGGCTGAATCTAAGGCTGTGCCTCTTCTGCCTCTTTCATTTAAAAGGACCCTAGTCTGTACAATAGGCCCACTAGAATAGTCCAGAATAATCTCATTATCTCACAGTCAGCTGATCAGCAGACTTAATTTCATCTTCAACTGTAATTCCCCTTAGCCATGTAACATAATATTCACAATCGGGAATTAGAACATGAATAATGTTTTACCAACTGCCATCGAGTTAATTCTGACTCATATCCACCCCAAAGGGCAGAGTAAAACTGATCCCTAGGGTTTGTGAGGCTATAAATCTTGATAGAAGCAGAAAGCCCCATCGTTCTCCTTTAGAGCAGTGAGTGGGTGGGTCTTTTAGCTGCTGGCTTTCCAGTTAGCAACCTAGAGTGAAATGCAGATGAATACAATACCAACTGCACCACCATGGCTTCCCAGAACAGTCTTTAGGAGGTCATTAATCTGCCAACCACAGCAGTGATCTGGATGTTTTTTATCTCTGATACATTCATGATCACATATCTTTGGTGTATTTAGGTGTGTATTTTTTAAAATATTCTAATGTTATATGCAATAAAAAAGTGTACTGCTATGATTTTATAAGAAATTGATCAGATCGTTTTACCAGCACCCAAAACAAGAAATAGAACCCTCCTGGATTCCCCACACATAGCCAGTATCCTGACTTCTAACTCCTTAATTTTGCCTGTTTTTGCACTTTATATAAAAGAAGCATACCATCCGTCCTTTCTTACCATATGTTGTTTGTGAGATTCTTCCATATTGTTGCTTAGAGCTATAGTTATTTCATTTGCACTTTATTTTTCATTCTCTTGCCTGCATTTTTCTACTGCTATGAAAGTTCTGGGTCAATGCAATATGTTTGTATGGAATGGAATTTTTTAGATTTTAAGATATAATAATGTTTACCTTTTTATTGACATAAGAAACAATGTGTCTTGTGCAAAACTCAACTACAACTCTTTTTTTTAATGAAGTTTTTATTGTGAATTAAGGTTTACAGAGCAGATCATACTTTAACACTCTGCAATTCATACATATTTTGATGCCATTCATTCATTCCAGTCCTCTTAATATGCCCTCCCTTAGTCCACGACTTCCCTGTTTTCTGTGTCCTTTTCTCCTCCTTTCCTAGCCTTCTGTCTTTGGGTGAATGCTCCCCATCTCATTTTAACGGTTGACTTTTCTAACACAGTAGTGAGTTGAAGTCCAGACCCAAGGGAGCACGGTCTTAGGGGCGCTACCAGACGCTGTCTGACCAGTAAGCCTGGTTTCTTTTAGGATTTTGATTGACAGGTTCTTCTTCTCTTTCCAGGACTCTCTAGTGTGATTTTATGCAGAGCTGGTGGTGGTGGCGCCAGGTATCACCCCGTTCTTCTGGGCCCAGGATTGTGGAGACCGGTGTTCTCACTGTCCCTTCGACTAAGTGTTTTCCCTGTGTCTGTTTAACTGCCACCCCGCTGCTCTGCCCTGGACAGGGAGAGATCAGTCCTTGCACCCTAGACGGCTGCTCAGAGACCTTTAAGACCGCTGCTACTTACCAGATTAGAATGTAGAGCACTGTCTTTGTGAACTATGATATGCTAATGGATCATTTTGTCCCCTGCAACTATTGTGATACCACTCCCCCAAAGCCCAGTACCTTATTCCTTCAGAGTATCTGCTTATATTTAAGAAGTTGTCATAATTTTGTCCTCTGTTCGCCGCACCACATTCATGGATATATTTGCAGTAAAAGTAAATATACAAATACTCTCTTTTAAACACACACACACACACACACACACACACACACACACACACATATATGTTTGTAAAAGTCTCCTATCTGTTCAGCCTGTGTGTATGTCCAAGTACTCACTTGTAGATTCCCCAATCCCCCACTGTTGTAGGACTTTGAATCTAACAGTGTTTGCGTCTGTAGTTTCTCACTCTTGCAAACTACCGGTGTACTCGCCTGCCTGCCTCCATCGTTTCTCCTGTGTGTTGCATTCCCCTCCGCCCAGGCTATCACTTGCCTGTGTTCTAGCCGCACCTCCCCCCCCCTCCTTTCCATCCTCTGCAACCATCAAAGAATGTTTTTATTTCCATAAGAAAACTTACAGTTGATTTTTATAGTGGTGGTCTCATACGATATCTGTCCTTTTTGTTTTTGACTAATTCCACTCGGCGTACTGTCCTCCGTGTCCATCCCTCTGTGAGGGCTTTGCAGGTGCATCGTTATTCTTCGACGTTGCTTAGCATTTCATTGTGTGTTTATTGCACCCAAGTTTGTTCATCCATTCTTCCACTGCAGGGCATTTAGATTGTTCCTGTTTTTTGCTATTGTGAATAATGCTATGATGAACATGGGTCTGTATCTATTTATTTGTGTCATAGTTTTTATTTCTCGAAGACACATACCAAGTAGAGGGATTGATGTGTCATGGTATTTCTCTTCCCAACTTTCTCAGGGTGCACCATACTGCCTGGCACAGTGGCTGCACCATTTCCCAGTTCCTCCGGCAGTGTATGAAAGTGCCAGTCTTTCCACACCCTCACCATCATTTGTTGTTATCTGTTGTTGTTTTTTTTAACCTTCCAGTTAATTTGGGGGGTGAGGTCGTATCTCATTTTGATGTGTATTTCTCTAATGGCTAATGATTAAGAGCATTTCTTCATATATTTTTGCCCCCCTGAATGTCTTCTTTGGTGAAGGATCTGTTCACATCCTTTGACCATTTTTTAAATTAGATTTCCTATCTCTTTCTGTTGAGATACTCAATTTTCTGTAAATTTTAGAGATGAGTCTCTTGTCCAGTATGTCATTGTCCAATATGAAATTCCACAGCCTTTAGCTTCTCTTTTGACTCTTGGTGGAATCTCTTGACACACACAATTGTCTACGTTTTCGGAGCCCCTAGTCATCCATTGTGTTCTGCTCTGAGTGTGTTCTCCATTACTTCTGTGAGGGCAGTTACATACTTGGCTTCACATAGTCTCTTAATTGTTCAGCAGATAGGATGAGCAATCTTCAGTGTATCTGCGCTCCAAGCAGCCAAAAGTAGAATTCCACCTCCACCTAACACAGTGTACACACCTAGAATCAGTCTGTTTCCCATACTAGAGCCAGAGTGACCATTTCAAATTTCATGTCCCATTTATTTGACAGCCCTACTCTAAACCCTTTGCTGCTTTTAAAGTTCCCATGACTTCTTTTTCTCTATTTTTCCCTTAGTGCCCCATGAGATCAAATGAAGTCAGATGAGACATATTTGTGCTTGATACTAGAACATAATGCATAAGATAAGCATTACTTAGATTGGGAAAATTAGAATCTAACAAGATGCCAGACAAAGACGTAGTTGGGGGGATAAATATCGACATGTGTTCAGGACAGAAAGTATGGGTTCAAAGCTCATTAGGGATTTTTTTGTTGGTAAAAATACTTGCCTGTTATAAATCACTTGTGTTGTCTTGGCAGAGATTCTTTAAGAATTGTTTGTCAGGAAATAATGTGGCCCAGGGTAGCCTTGGTCATGGAGTAGATAGTGACACCTGCCTTTCTCTGCTGAGGTATTCACTGTGCATCAGGCCGCTCCATAAATCAATATGTGTTTCTTCCTCAGTTTTTCCTTCCAGTGATGACCTTGGAGTATAGCAGGTGACAGTCTCACTAAAGAGGAAAATGTGTGCATATATTTTAAGCTCTGGTCATTCTTGTTTCTTAGATCCCTGCCGGGATTCACTAGCAGGGAATAGCTTTTGGAATGCCCCAAGGTCTCACATTCAGTATTACGCATTGATACCAACCATGGGCACATGGTTCCCAACTTACTTCTGATTGTCAATTGTGCTTGCAGAGCCGAGCTACAGAGGCTTTCTGAAGAAAACACATCGTTGACAAATGAATTGGGAAGGATTCAGCAAGAACTTAAAGTTGCAGAAAGAACAAATGATGTACAGAGGTAAAGGCTTGTCCAGGTTCAACTTAGGACCTTTGAGCTTGTGACCCAGTTTTCACATAGCAGAATGAGTGGTTTCCTCTCAGTAAAGTGAGTGTAGAAGTTACTGAGATAGAAAGTGGGGCGTATTCTCAAATCAACCTCACTTTCCAGAAAGCCAAGAGTGGATGAACCTAATTGGTCTCTGACCATGACATGACACATATGTAAAGGGCCCTGGCCTACCTCCACATGCAGGCAGCCCCTCTCATACCTGAATGCCTGGTCTCAGACGTAAAAGGTAGAACACGTATGTATGTGGCAGCATTGACCACCCCACAGTGAGCAGCTGCTACACCCATCCTTCTTACCTCTGCCATCGTGGCATACCACCTTATTCCCTGTATGAAAGTACTCCGCATCACACCTGATGGTGAGGACAGGTGGACATAGTTTAGTACAGTGAAATGATCCTAGGGCCTTCCTAGACAAATACAATATCTATGTTCATGACTCAGTAATAATTTCAGGTGGACTTTTCACCACGGTTTATATTTGTATGTAGATATCGGCATTAGGGGTAGGTCTGGGCCCTAGGACACTGAGGCAGGAACAAGGGACAGGGAGTGGAGTGCTAACACTGGTCAGTGAGTTTTCACTGCTGTAGCCATATCCAAGGGCAGTCTGCCTTTTGATTTTTCTTCCAAATAAGAAGTTCAAGATAAAGTCAACTCTGACCTGCTGCGAGCATGGAGCATAGTTGATGGAGTAGCCATGACGGTCAGAATATGGATGGCAGGGGAAGGTACCAGCGGGGATTTGCATCATTACAGTTCTGAAATCCAGGAGGTCTTCCCTTGAAACCATTTTCTCCTAAGTTTACTACCAGACTCCATTCCCAGCAGATCGCAGTGAGGGTAAGATGGTTTGTGTTTGTGTTGCTGGGTGGCTAGTTCCATACTTTGCTAAATCCGTAGTAATTTGCTTGACTAAGGATTGCCACGGAGAATGCTCCTTTTGTACAATCTGGCAAAATCTTGCAAGCGAAAACTAAACCCACTCTCATTGAGTCTGTAGAGGGTTTCTAAGACTGAATCGTTAAGGGGTGTGGGAGGCTATACCATTGACCTTGGCAGTTACCAGCACAAACCAAGGTGACACCTGGCTTTGGTTTCACCCTCCCTGCTGAAAATTTTCATTTCCGCCTCAAAAAGAGTCACCTGACGAATCCCATCTGACCCTAGACCAAGGATGGGACCAGCCTTGTTCGCATGTAAAATGCATTGGAAAGGGGATTATTGGAGATGCAGTTAGTTTAAAATTTGGCACCTTGTCTTTTGATCTCTCTTAAGTTCCATTTTTAATTTGTTCCAGTTTTTAATACTTTCTGCTTTCTTTTCTAAATGTTCTTGTCTGTTTTACTTTGTTATTGTTAGTTGTTTCTGTTGTTTTAAAAGTATGTTTTCCTATAGATGAAGTCCAGAATAGGTGCATCTATACAGACCCTAACTGGATTACTGGTTCTTTGGGAGTTTCACACAGTTGGTTAGAAGGAAATGGAAAGCTAATAACGACGAGTACAAGAATGAAGAAAATGTTCCAAAACTGATTGTGGTGATGATTATACAATCTTGATATGATTGAACTATTGAATTGTATATATGTGAATTATGTATCAATAGAACTTTTTTAAAAATTAAAGAATCGCCTGAGAACTTTGCTAAAATATTGATTGTGATTCAGTATATTTAGGTCAAAAATTCAAATTATCAACAGGGGTTGGAACTGGAATGAATCGGTTTGAAGTCCTAAGGGTAAACTTTCCTAAATTCTTCTGGCTTTAGGAGCTTGGGATCAAGATTGAACCATCACCACTATTATCAATCATAGCAGTAGCAGTAGTGTAGAGGGATCTGGGCCGTAGAATATGAGGGGAGGTAGGGGTGGGCCTTTTTGTCCAAGCCATGGTGGACTGTTACTAGAAGAAGAAAACACATTAATTGGCAATGATATTGTTAATTTTGCTTTTTCAACAGGAAAGAAATTGATATTTTAAAGAAAGAGAAATATCAGGCCTGCCTTGAAATGGAAATGATCAACAGTCAGGTTTAGTATTACCACCTGATGTGAAGCTAATGAACTTTTCTTTCTCTCTTTCTTTAAAAACTATTTTCGAATATTATAGAGGACTTTGTTCCTCAACGATTTCAGAATGCAGTAACTACCTCCCTTGTCAAAAATCAGAAAGTTCGTGTGGATACATTACTGCCGTCAGGGACACCCCATTTTGGTGCTGCCAGCCATCCTGATAATTCTTAGAATCACATATGGCATTTATATCATGTCTTCTTGTCTCTTTCTCTCGGTCTATTCTTTATTTTGGAGACCATGGCACTTTTGAATATTACATGCAATTGTTTTGTTCCGTGTCTTGAAGTTTGGGTTTGTCTAGTCATTGATAATAATTAGATTGAGATGAGGCTTCTTTGGCAGAAGTACAAGAGTAAGAGTTGTGCAGTCATCAGCACCATCAATGTCAGAACTCTTCCTTCTTCCACTCATTGTTAGCTTCCCACTTCCCGCAAGCTTCCTGCCATGCCCCTAGCCAACTATCACTCCAGTTACTGTCTCTAGAGATTTACATAGCCTGGATTTCATACACAGAAAATCACACAAAGCACAAACAATGACAAAGCAAAACAGAGAAAAACCTCAACCAAAAGAAAATATAAAATGTTAGAAACTGCCACCAGTTAGAACCTCCTTGGGAATTCAGCCAGTCTCAGCCAGAATCTTAACAGTGAGACACACTTTCACATAAACTAACAAGTACTAGCAGACCCCTTAAAATCCCCTTTTTAATTTATCAGAAAACCACTATAACCAGAACACCACTTATAATTATTTCTGTCACCTAAATCCTACTCATGTATTCCTATCTCCTATTCCTTCTACCCAGTCAGCTCTATCATTTCTTCCTCATCTCAACAGAATACAATTTCCAGCCCCTATCTGAACTTTCTCCACTAACCCAAAGAGCAAGTCCTGTCCCTCCCTCCTCCACCTACTCACACACAATCCAGAACCTTACATACCATCTACAGTTGGATCACTATGCCATGCAAACAACAGTCAGCAGTAGTAACCACAAAAAATCAAGATAAACAAAAGTCAACAACTGAAGATTACGCAACTTCATTGGAATACACAGAAAGTGAAGACCTTAAATTACCAGAAAGAGAATACAGGTGAATGATGTTTGTGACCATACAAGAGATTTGGGGATCAATTCTGAAAAAAGGAAGAAAGTGTGATACTAAAAACCTCACACCCCAAAGAAACCGAGAAACAAAACAATGAGATAACAGAATTAAAAAACATTGTATGAGAACTGAGCAATACCGGTGTTCATTGCAGCACAGTTTACAATTGCAAGGAGTTGGAAACAACCCAAATTTCCATCAACAGATGAATGGATTAAAAACCTATGGTACAGATGTGCTTTACATAATTGATGTATGTATGGATTGTGCTAAGAGTTGTATGAGCCTCTAATAAAATGATTTAAATAAAAACTATGGTACATACATACACTGGAGTACTACACATCACTGAAAAGCAGTGATGAATGCATGAAGCACCTTGCCACATGGGAAAAACTGGAGAAAATGATGCTAAACAAAGTAAGCCAAGCACAAAACACAAATACAACATGAGTCCGCTGAGGTAAACTTAAAAAAAATGCAAAAGGGACATAAGGAAAAAGCTACTGTATACAAACATTCCTGGGGTGGTAGTATGGCAGGGGCCAGACCAAATCCAGGGATACATATGTTAGACAATTAAAAAGGTTGGGGGGGGGAAGAAAATGAAATAAATGGGTAGCTGGGGAACAGGGAACTAACCCATCCAAAGGGAGGGTCTTGTTCATATCGTCGCCGGGAAAGAAGGACCAGACTTCTACCCCATGCTCCAAGATGTGAATGCAACATACTGGAATGAAGCAAGGAACCAGTAGAGAGGTCTGAGGGGTTGGCCCCAATCCCAACTACATGGACAGCAGCCCTTGCCCCCAGAAGAAAGTACTTCAGAGGATAGCATTGAAGCTACAGCTCCGAGAGAGGGACATGTCTGATCAGAGCAAATCGAAGCAAATGAAGGGGGAGGAAGAGAGACTGGAGCACATCCTGGCCCACCAAGCCTTAAGGACAATATCCCCACTAAGAACAGCCAATGCACAGAGAGGACCATATGGCTGGTCCCACTATGAGACAGGACATCCCCCACTGACCCATAGCCCTATAGGGGACAACACTGGAGACACAGTGTGGGAATTAGACCGATCTGACCCCACCACACTGAGGCAAAACATGAAGGGCATGCAACAGAACAGCAAGGGAAGCAGAGCAAGGAAGTCCCGAGGCATTATCAAAAATAGACTTTGGGTTCAGAGCATGGCACCCCATCAGGCTCAATCAGCAAAAACTCGCAAATGTCAACAAACAGACCTTGAACTATTGACAGGCTTTTCTTTTTTTTGTCATTTGTTTTTTGGTGGTGTTGTTTTGTTTTCTTTTGTTGCTTTGTTTTGTTCTGTCTTGTTTTTGTGTATATTATTATCTCTGCAGGTCTATCTAGATAAAATAGGTGGGATAAACAATCTGGAGGAGAAAACAATGGGACTGACAGTTCCAGGGGGACATGAGAGAGGGGAAGGTTGGGGAAAAGAAGTGGTTAACAAACCAAGGGACAAGAGAACAACAAGTGATCCAAAATCAGTGGTGAGGAGCGTGTAAGAGGCCTGGTAGGGCTTGATCATGGGTAATGTAACCGAGAGGAATTACTGAAACCCTAATGAAGGCTGAACATGAACAAGAGCAAAGTAAAAGGAAATAGAGGAAAGAACTGCAAGGCACATAGCATTTATAGAGCTCTAAATATAGGCATGTACATATGTAAATATATTTATATATGATGATGGAGAAATAGAACTATGCATATATTTATAGGTTTAGTATTAAAGTAGCAGATGGACATTTGGCCCCTACTCAAGTACTCTCTCAATGTAAGAACACTTGTTCTATTAAACTGGCATTCCATGATGCTCACCTTCCAGACACAATCACTGAAGGCAAATGTGGTGAAGAAAGTCAATGGTGTCGGCTATCAAAAAATATAGCATCTAGAGTCTTAAAGGTTTGAAGGTAAACAAGTGGCCTTCTAGGCCAACCAAAGCCCACATGGAAGAAGCACACCAGCCTGTGTGATCATGAAGTGTCAAAGGGATCAGGTATCAGGCATCAAAGAACAAAAAATAATATCATTGTGAATGAGGGGAGTGCAGATTGGGGACCCAAAGCCCATCTGTAGGCAACTGGACACCCCCTTACAGAAGGGTCACGGGGAGGAGATGGGCCAGTCAGGGTGCAGTGTAGCAATGATGAACATACAACTTTCCTCTATTTCTTAAATGTTTCCTCCCCACCACTATCATGATCCCAATTCTATCTTACAAATCTGGCTAGACCGGAGGATGTACACTGGTACAGATAGGAACTGAAAACACAGGGAATCCAGGATAGATGAACCCTTCAGGACCAGTGGTGGGAGTGGCAATACTGGGAGTGTGGATGGAAGGTGGGGGTAGAAAGAGAGAACAAATTACAATGATCTACATATAACCCCCTCCCTGGGGGATGTACAACTGAAAAGTGGGTGAAGAGAGACGTTGAACAGTGTAAGACATGACTAATAATAATTTATAAATTATTAAGTGTTCATGAGAAAGGGGGGCAGGGAGGGAGGGTAAAAAATGAGCTCATACCAAGGACTCAAGTAGAAAGCAATGTTTTGAGAATGATGAGGGCAACAAATGTACAAATGTGCTGACACAATGGATGTATGAATGGATTGTGATAAAAGTAGTATGAGCCCCCAATAAAATAATTACCCCCAAAAAAGAACTGAACAATAGAATGGAAGAAAATGAAAATTGAATCTATGAACTTGAAGACAACCATGCAGACTTCAGCAAATGAGAGAAACAAACAAAAGAGTAAAATAATCTGAAGTAAACCTGAGGATGATGTGAGAAACCATGAACAGAAGTAATGAATGTCTTGTTTGGAATACTGGAACAGGAAGAAACAAACAAATCTACATATAAATTAGTAAGAGAATTTGTGGAGGAAATTTTCCCCAGTACTATAAAGGAGGAGATAATAACCATTCAGGAGACAGAGAGAACTCCAAGGAGGTTAGACCCGGGGGGTGGGGGTAGGGGACATGTATAGGAGGGCATCAGGACATATGATAGTCAAAATATTCAACTTCAAGGAAAAGGAGAGAATCTTGAGAGCAGCTAGAGAGGGAAAAAGTCACCTTCAGAGGTAATCAGATTGGAATAAGCTCAGAGCTCTCAGCAGAAAATATGCAGGAAATAAGAAAATGGAGCAACATAGATCAAACTTTCAAAGTAAAAACCTGCCAACCAAAATCCTGTATCCAGCAAAGCGATATATCACATATAAAGAAGAAATAAAGGTATTCCCAAACAAGGAAATAGTTAGAGAATTCATAAAAACAAAACCAGCATTGCCGAAAACACTAACCATATCTCTATGGTCAGAAAATCAACAGCACAAAAACATTATGAGATCGCCACAGTCCGTGCTTCTTTCCAGAAGTCAACACACTAAAACAACACCCAAAACAGTAGATCTAGACGGGAAACAAGGACATGAATAGATTCCTCCCTCCCAAACACAGATAATACAATATGATAGTAACTCACCTGCATTTGGAATTAATACCAATGAAAATCAATGGGCTAAATACCCCAGTCAAAAGACAGAGTAGCAGACTGGATTAGGAAACAAGATCCATCAATCTGCTGCCTTCAAGAAACACACCTCAAACTCACAGACAAAAACAGACTGAGAGTCAAAAGATGGAGAAAAAATTACTAAACCAATGACAATGAAAGGAAGACCTCACACAAATAGAAAACTACAAGCCAATATCTCTCATGAACATAGATTCTCAACAAAATCCTGGCCAGTAGAATTCAACAACATATCAAAATAATAATAATACTTCATGCCCAAATGGGATTCATACCACCATATAAACAAAATATAGAAGAACCAGATGATCATATTGATGGATGTAGTAAAAGCATTTGACAATATCCAACACCCATTCCTAATAAAAACAATAATTAAATATAAGGAAATTCTTCAATATACTAAAGTCCATGTCTTAATATCCAACAGCCAGTATCATACTGGATGGAGAAAAGCTGAAATCATTGCAATTGAAAATGGGAACCAGACAAAGATGCCCATTATCCCCACTTTTATTCAGCATTGTGCTAGATCCTAGCCAGAATCAAAAGGCAACAAGAGATTAAGGGAGTGCAATTGGGCAAAGAGAAATTAAGCTCTAGTTATTTGCAGATGGTATGATTTTATAGAGAGAGAAAAACCCAAGGTCTCCACAAAACCCTGTTGGAAATAATTGGAGCTTGTTTCAAATAAGCACCCATCTAAGTGAGATGCCAGTAAACTCACCTGGAAGAAGCACACGATCATCGATGATCCAAGGATTATCAATTATATAAACCAGATCTGAAGAAGGGCGTGCTGTCAGAGCTGAAATTTGTGAAATTCTGGTGTTCACAAAGCTATGGCTGACAGTGGGAGCCCAAAATACATGTTCAGGTTCTCCACAGGGAATAAGCCTCCAGTGGCCCCCCTCTGACTATCACTGAGGGATAGGAATAACCTGGTTATCAGGCAGCTGGTATTGGAAAGACGATTATAGTAAATTAAAATGATAAATAGGGCTTGAATGGTTAAAATCTTGTTATTTGAGCTCCCTTTAGATACACTTTGACTTTTATCTAGTTTTTAATATTTTCTGGGTTTTGCTGTTGTTTTCTAGATTAGGTCTTATCTCTGCTGTATTTTGTTATTTTGGTACCTTTCTTGATTCTCTGTTATGTATCTTTCTGTGTTTGGGGGTTTATCAAACCCAGATTGGGTGAATCTGTAGAGGTAATAACTGGAGTAAGAGTTCTTGGAGTGTATTGATGGGGAGGAAAGAGGTAATGGGGAGCTGATATCACGTAGTATGAAAAGGAAGAAATTGATTATATGCAGTAATTGCACAACGCTGCTTGATCTGATAGAGCTATTGGTATGATGTCTGGATTATGCCCTAATAAAATGATCTGGGAAAAACATAAATTTTAAAAAATCAATTTTCATTTACATCAGGGCTATCACATTTTTAACAAAACTCAAGTGAATATTCCCAAATTAATTAAGTTTTCCCACAAGTTTACAGGAATGCTGCTGCTCCACATAACACAATACTTTTTAGCGTTTTAATGAAGGTCGGGAAGACCTCAAAGATGAATTCAAGGCAAGTCACCTCAGAAGGCTTTGGAGACTCTCTTTCTGGGTTTCAAAGGAATCCTCTTTATATTTTCTCAAGGATGATCACAGAGACTTCTCAGGAAGACATCTGAAGAGAATGGAAAGCTGCGCTGGGGAGGAGGAAGAAGGACAGGAAAATGTACCACGGCGTGTGTTCTGTTACGGCGCCATACCTGCTCCTCCTGGAGGGTAGCAAGGACTGTCTGACGAGCTCCTCATTGGGAACGACCCATCCACCTGACGCAGCCTTATCTGCCTTCCACACTGCTCTGTGTTCCCAAGCTCAGAGGACATTTAAAACGAACATGATTTGCATCCCTTGAACATGACAAAACTCCCATTTGACATGACATAAATTGAAGAGTGAGAATTCTTTGGGAAATGAATAGAAAGATGAAAACACTTCAGAAGCATATAGGCATAGATAAAGATATGACATGAAACAGTAGCTTCATATTTTGATAGTTTTGTTTAATTAAGGTTTCTTTTTTTAATCATTTTATTGGGGGCTCATACAACTTATCACATTCCATACATACATTCATTGTGTCAAGCACCTTCATACATATGTTTCCATAATCATTTTTAACAAGTTTCTATTATAAAATGCTTTTATACTTACCCTTGTGTGTGCGTATTAAACCTACAAGATAAAAATGATATGATTCTGCTCATTGCTGAACCATAGGTATTCACACCAACGTGGGAATACCTTGGAACTGTGGTTGATCTCTCCCCTGAAAACTAATTGTTGTGAGAAAAAAAGAAAGGCAATCCAACAAAAATGTAATTTGATTCTTTTAAATTGTAATTTATTGAAAGATGCTCCTGACCAGTGGTTGACAGTAACTGAAATCTCTATGGTGAAAAACTGAGAAATTTTCTAGCAACTGTTGGAACACACGGCCATTTGTGTATACACCAAGAGGACATCTGTCAGACACTCTAATTTCCTGGCCCAGTGGTACTGAGAATATCAACAACTTACTGCCAGATAGATTTGGATATCAGGGACAGGTCAGAGGTCCTTTTGAAGAGATTCATATGCTTTAAGTTTCTTCCTCCCCCCCCCTCTTAACACGATGTTTTAAATAACTTAGATAAAAGTGGGAGGCCTTCAGAACAGTGGTTTGAATGTTCTTAATGGTCTAGATGTATTCTCACTTCTTCTCAGGAATAAAGCAGAGTTCTCAACTTCAGCATCATTGCTGTGTGAGACTGGATAAGTCTGTATAGGGGCTGTCCTATACACTGTAGGATATTTAGTAGCATTACTACATGTCAGTAGCCACCCCTACCTACCCCAATTATGACCATGAAAAATGCCTCCAGATGTTGCCACGTCCCACAGTGAGACAAAATTACCCCTCATTAACCACTGAAAGGATCTGCTGGGGCTTCGTTTTTGTTTTCAATCATTGTTTTACCCTTTTTTGCTCTAGAGTCAGAAATACAAGGATCAGTTATCTCAGCTCAACCATAGGATCCTTCACCTGGGTGAGGAGGCCTTTGTCCACAAGGCTCAAAATGAGAAAAATCAAGTACCCGTTCAGTTGCTGACACTGAAGATGGATCGGGCTGGTCACCAGGTGAAAGAGCAGGTGAGTGGGCAGTGCAGAGTGGGAATATGAGAGCAACAACTTAAAGATATGGAGACATACACTGCCCCACACATAGCCAGGAAGCCTAGGGGAAAAGAACATGGAATATCATAGTTTTTTATAAATCTGCTTTATTTAGAAGAGTAGCATAAAGGAATTAAATCTTAAAAAGAGAGTGAATTCCTACAACCTTTCTGAAAAGACAAGTTGAAAATATAGATAGCAAGAGCCTCAAGAATCTCATTATAAGAAGTGAAACTTCACTGTTTGCAAATAATATGATTTTATATATTGAGAATCCTAAAGGGTCCACAAGAGACTAGCTGGAAGTCATAGAGGAGTTTAGTAGAGTAGCAGTATACAAGAGTAACAATTGACTTCTTCTATACCAGGGATGGGGGTACAGAAAAAGATACCAAGGAATCAGTATCCTTTGCAAAAGCTGAAATACCTGGGAATAAACTTAACCAAAAACCAAGACTTGTACGAAGAAAACTATAGAACATTACTATAAGAAGCCAACCGGGATCTACACAAATGGAAGCATATTCCGTGTTTGTGGATCAGAAGACTCAGTATTGTGAGAATGTTGATACTATCTAAAACAATCTACAAATAAAATGCATTGCCGATCCAAATTCTAACATCATTCTTCAAAGAAATGGAAACACTGATTATTAACTCCATATAAAAAGGGAAGAAACCCAGGATAAGCAAAGAACTCCCCAAGAAAAAGAACAAAGCAGGTGATCTCACATTACTTGACCCCAAAACCTACTTATACAGCCACAGTTGTCAAAACAGTCTGATACTGGTATACTGATACATGCTCCCTGTCACTAGCCACCCAGGAAATGCTAGTCAAAATGACCATAAGATCCCACCTAATGCCCATAACTAGCCCAATTAAAAAAAACCAGAATGTGAAAGGGAGGATAGGGCGGAGGTAGGGGGAGGAATGAGGAGCTGATGCCAAGGGCTCAAGTAGAAAGAAAATATTTTGAAAATGATGATGGCAACAAATGAACAAATGTGCTTGACACAATGGAAGGATTACAATAAGTTGTACAAGTCCCCAATAAAATGATTTTTCAAAAGAAACAGAACAACAAATGTTGGAGAGTGTGTGGTGAGATAGGAACTCTTATCCCCTGCTGGTGGACTGGTAAATATGTACAGGCACTCTGGAAGGCAGTATGGCGATACCTAAAACAGATGGCAACTGAACTACCATATGATCCAGCAATACCATTGCTGGTATGTACCCCAAAGAAATAAGAAGCAGATCACGGACAGATGTTTCCCTCCCCTATGGTCATCACAGCAGAGTTCATAGTAGCAAAAAGCTGGTGGGTGGGCAGGAAGAAGCTGGAAACAGCCTACATTACCATCAGTACAAGAGTGGATAAAAACTCTGGTACATACATACAATGGAATACATCCCTAAAAACAGCAATGAAACACCTCAAGTTGTAGAGGCATCTGGAAGATATTATGCTGAGTGAAGCTAGTCAAGCACAGAAGGATAAACACTGTGTGAGTCCACGATAATAGGAACATGCAGCAGAACGGGCACAAGTTCAAGTGTGCAGGCCATCCAGTCGTCTGGCTGGGGACCAGGCAGGCCGCTAAAGAGCCACACATCATCTGCTCAAAGTAAGTATCATGTAGGTCACTTGGCCGAAGGTCACCTCATGAGAGCTGGAATCAGATGGATGGGGTGGGGTTGATGCTGGTCCCTGAGAGGTAGCCATGTGGATTTGGGGTGAGGTCTCCCAGAGAGGGAATCAGCCCTGTCAGAGGAATGGGGCTTACTGATGCAAGGGGCAGCACAGGAAAGAAGAAAGGCAATGGTCAAATTTGGGGGAACATAGGTGCATGCCTGTTGAGGGGAGAAGAGGGAGGGCTGACATTGTGGGGGAGGGGTGTCCAGTGAGGTTGCTCTTGGGAGGACCTGATGCAGAGGGGTTAAGTGGAGAGCAAATGCTTTGAGAGTGATTAGGGCAAAGAATGTATGGATGTGCTTTATACAATTGATGTATGTATATGTATGGATTGTGATAAGAGTTGTATGAGCCCCTAATAAATTGTTTAAAAAAAAATAATAAATTTTTTTAAAGTTGTATGAGCCCCTAATAAAATGATTTTTTAAAATACTGTAAAAAAAGAAACCAAACTTGACCAACAGTTACCATGGGTGAAGGGGAAAGATCTGTTGCTTTGGGAGCATTGAGTTTCTGTCACTGTGGTCGATAGTTTGAAAAAGGATAACAATGATAGTTGTACAACATGAAGAATATTATTGAGCCTCTTCTCGCTCTGAATTATACAACTAGAAGTTGTGCAATTGGAAAATATTTCTGTATATTTGTGCCACAGTTAGAAAAAATAAGTACATGAATTACAATGAGTACAAGGAAGAAGAAAAAGGTTTTGAATTAAATATTGTAACAATTGGACAACTTTTCTTGATCTGATTGAATTGTATGACGTGGGTGAAGTGCTAATACAACTGTTTTAAAAGATGTGATGCAAAACAATAATATGGATTATTCGGGAGAACATGATGCTGAGTGAAATTAGTCAATCACAAGAGACAGATGTATGAGACCACTACTGCAAACGGTTTTCATATTGAAAAATAAATAACGAGATAGAAAGAAACTCCATGTGGTTACAGATCAGATCAGGTTTTCTGGGATGTTAGAATTACAGAGTCAGATCATGACCAAGAAAGCCCCATGGAGCACTTCGACTCTGACAAATACATGTGTTGCCCTGAGTTAGAACTAACTCCACAGCATCAGTTTTCGTTATTAACTGCTGTCTCTTGTTCCCATTCAGGATGACGCTTAGGGTTGCCCGTAGGCATGCCCTGTACCCAAGATTAAAGTTTCATGCAGAATAATTTCACTGCCCTTAAAATTCTCTGCTCCACCTGTTTGTTCCTCTATTGTTCCTTGAACTCCTGCTAGTCGCTGACCTTGTTTCTGTCTCTTTAATTTTGCTTTATAATTGGAATCATGCATTATGTAGCTTTTTCAGACTGGTTTCTTGTACTTAATAAGTACTTAAGTTTCCTCCATATTTTTTTTCATGGCTTGATGGCTCATTTATTTTTTTTGCTAGATAATATTTCCATGATACAGATATGCTCGTTTGTTTAGCCATTGACCTGTTGAAGGACCTCTTGATTACTTCCAGTTTGGGGCAATAATGAATAAAATTACGATAAATATTTGTATGCAGGCTTTTATGTGGATACAGATTTTCAACTCATTTGAGTAAATACCTAGGAACACAACTGCTAAAACATATGACAGGCCTTTGGAATAGTGGTTACATTACCAGATAAGTATTGGACTGCTGACAGCGAGATTGACAGTTCAAATCCACCAGATGATCCGAGGGAAAAAGATAAGCCTATCTATTCCCATAAAGAAATCCTGTCAGAAACTCTATAGAGGGACGCTGTGAGTCAAATTGGCTTGATGGCATTGTTTTTGTTTTTTTGTAAGCCTATGTAAGAAACTGCCACTGTCGGATTCCTATGCAAAACACTACGCCCTGCGCCACACCTATACTCCTGACAGAGCTTGTTAGCATCCCATGTTCAGACAGAGGCTCGTAGCTAGTAACTTGTAGATGTGTACATTTCGCCCAAATACCACTTTAAATGTCTTGAAGTTAGTTCTTTTAAAACATAATTTTTTGATTGGTAACCTCCTTTTGTCAGGAAATACATGAAAAACAACTTAATACCACAGAAAAGCAAGTGGATAAAGTGGAAATGATCTTAAAGAATATGGAAATGCTTCTACAAGAAAAAGTAGATGAGCAGAAGGACCAGGTGAGTGATAAGTTCTTGTCATTTCCTCACAAACATCTTATATCTGCACACTTCTACCTCCTGGGTATTCACACAGCTGGTGTAGTAAGAGACTGTCTGGTCACAGACTCCGAGAGGCCATGTTCATTAGTTACCCCTCAGACTGAGCCTCTGTCAACACCTTATACTTGAACATGAAGTAATTTTCAACAGGATTCATAATTAATAGCAGTCAATAAAAGATTCTATTATATATATAAAACTAGCTTGTTTATTGTACTTATTTTCTTTTGGGTATCATTTTAAGGTTTCTTTTTTGAGATGGCCACATAACCTCAGGAAGGTTATGGATTTATTCATGCATCCTTCATTCAGCACATTGCCTACTGAGCACCTACTGTGTAGGAAAGCATTTTTCTAGGTAGACCTGAGATAAATAAGCCCTCATGGAACTTAAATTCTAGAGCTGATGAGAGCTAATAATAAGATTGTAGTTGGCCAAGGGCTTTGAAGAAAACACATTTTCCTGGACTGTAGAGTCAGGGTGTTAGGGGAGACTATACTGCACAGATAAGGTATCTGAGCAGCCCCTTAATCATGACCTAACATATATGAGTGGGTAAAAAAGAAAAACAGGAAAACTCCACTCTGTGGAGCTTTCATAGGATGCATTGTTCCTACTAGCTGAGCATCGAGCAACTTGTTCTGAGTTAGTGCACCCAGCGGCGTCACCTGGGAAGGTTCTCTGGTCACAGTGAATTTTTTCATAAAAGCAGTTTTGCTCACACCTTGTTTTTTGTGATGGCTCATTTAAGAGAACTGCGTGTGGCTGTGAAAGTTTGCTTTCTGCTCCAGAAAAATGTCACAGAAACTGTTGTGATGTTGAATACAACTTACAAGGATAGCACTCTGAAAAAAACTCAAGTGTACCAGTAGTTTTCTTATTTCCAAAAAGGTAAAATGTCGATCGATAACAAACCTTATTCTGGATGTCCATCAACTTTCCAAACAGACAAAAATGTCCAAAAAATTCATCCACTTTTGCTTGAAGACCAATGATGGACCATTAAAAAGATGGGGAAGTTATCGACTATCTTGGAGCTTAGTTCAGTGGAGTTTAACAGAAGATTTGTGACAGGCCACCAAGAAGGAGTGTCAACTGGAAACAAGTCATTCTTGGAAAGAACAACTCTGAAGTGATCCAGACTTTTCTCAAGGTCATTACTGGTGACAAGCAAACTTCAGTCAAGCCAGGGGAAGACACCGTCATCACCTTGCCCAAGAAAAACTCGTCAAGTGAAATTAAAGATCAAGATTATGCTCATTTGATTTTTTTGATGTCCATAATATAGTGCATTTAGAGTTCCTTCCACTAGGTCAGACTGTTAATCAAACTTTCTATTTAGAGGTTTTGAAAATATTGTGTAACAATGTGCAACAAAAAAGACCTGATTTGTGGCAGATGGGGGACTGGTTTTACCATCATGACAATGCAACTGCTCACATGCCATCTCAGTGTGCCAATTTTTGACAAGAAACAGCATGCCTCTCTTGTCCCATGCACCTTACCTGACTTCACTCCATGCAACTTCTTTGTGTTTCCACCAATGCAGAGGAACATGAAAGGACAGCTAGTTGATGATATAGAAGAGATGAAGCAAAAAAATGAGAGAGGTGCTGTCAGCCGTCCAAACAGCTGAATTTAAAGAAAAAAAAAACAATGTTTCCAAGAATGGAAGCGCAGAATTGACAAATGTATTAGGTGTAATGGAGAGTACTTTGAAGGTGATAAGGTTGTTTTGTAAAAAAATTTAAATACAAAGCTTTGAAACAAAATTCCAGGTTTTCGGGGTACCCCATCGTATACCTCAAGTAGAAAACAGATTAGCATTGGGGGAAGCATGTTGCTCACTGGTGGAATATCACATGTGTTGTACTTGAGAATCCTTCCTGACAGGTGCTAAATACCGGTAACATTTCCTGATCACCAGACAGCCATAAATAGGCACCCACACACTTACACTTCCCTGTTCGTGGTTGTGGGAAAATAGTCTCGGCCCTGTAAAAGGTTTTGCTCTACCGAGTGCCAGGCACCATGCCTGTCACTGTTCTACTGTTCCTTTACTTCCTCCTGTCCCTCCCCTACTCCTCTTAAGTCCCCTTTCTCCTCTTCTTTCCATCCTGCCTTGCTCTTTTTTATTCCCCCACTCACTGGGAGCCCTCCTTGCCATAAGTATGTAAGCCCATTGTAAAGAAGCCTGGCCCTCTGGCCTAGCCCTCAGCCCTCCTCTCTGCTCTTTAAATGCCCTTCAAAGACTCTGTGCTCACAACCCTGCTTCTCTCCCTTCCATGCTCCTCTCATGGCTCAGCCACTGTTCGTCCCCCCTGCCTGGGTCTACACCTAATTCGCAGCACAGCTTTCAGAATGGATATAGACTCCAAGCACTCGTACCCCACTGATCTCACTCTGGTCCACACCCCCTCACTTTATGCCCTCTCTCTGGCCTTCCTGGTTCTGCCTTGCATACCGGCCTTGATTTCTTCTTAGCACAGGCGCTGCAATACCTCTGAGATCTCAGCTCGCCGCGCCTCACACCTTCCCATCTTCTTCAAAGTAAAAGTCAACCTTGTCACGGTGTCCTTTAAGGCTCTCTTAGATTTAGTGTCCACTCCTGCCCTGACTTCCTGTCTATGTTTCCTCAGGAGCACACACCTTCAGCTATGGTGGCTGCCTGCTGCTACCTAGTCACCCGAGGCCCTGACCAGCTGCAAGGTCTTTGTAATCTCTCTTCTTGCTACCTGGTGTTCACATAGCCCCTAGATTCCTAAACTTACTTGGCCTACCACCCCTTTTTACAGGAAAAAAAAATCACTCATTGTCCACCTGACCATTAAAATCTTTTGTACTATTGCCCCTAATTCAGGATACGGTTTGGGTGTCTGCTTGTGTAGCGCCCCTGGATGCTTTGAGGCCCAGACATCGTCACTGGACTGTTTCACTGCTACCCAACGGGCAGTACTGCCCCCTTTGGGAAAAACTGGGATAGTCTCTGGACTCTCATTTTACTCAGAACTCCGTTCACATGTCATCTTACAGGAACAGCCTCGGGGTTTCTGTAGACAAGCAAAACCAGTAAAACATGTATGTAAATATATTGAGAAAATTGTACTTCGTGACTCACACACATGGGGGGGTTAGCACGTCCCATATCCATGGGTCCAGTGGCAACTTGGAGACCTCTGCTGGTTCATGGGGTAGCAGAGGAACAGATGTCTGCAGGTTTATGAACTAGAACTGCAGGCCAGGCGTTAAGCAAAAACATAACAAAGAATCGAGACGGCTAACCACGATGACAAAATACAACAGAAATAAACCCCCATAGTTTTAACTGTTCGAGATTTTAGCTATTCAAGTCAGAGTTATCATTTTAATTTCCTATAGTCATCTTCAGTACTCTCATCTGGTAACCAGGTTCTTCCCATTCCTCAGTTTCATCGGAAAATCACTGGAGACTTATTCGCTGAGTAGCTCCTGCAAATGTATTTTGGCCTTCCGCTCTCATCCATTCCCTTCTGAAAACCAGAATCTCGCCTGCTAAGCTTTGATACTATTCCCTTCTTCCGATTTGGATTATATAATTTACAATCCATGGATAACAGATGTTGGTGTGCTTCTTCCATGTGGATTAGTTGACATCTCACTTAGATGGCTGCTTGTTTGGAAACAAGCCTTTAAGATCCCAGATGCTGTTCTGTCTGATTAGTGGGGCACCATCTAATTTCTTCACCAATGCTACCCTTAAGGGACCTGATCTCATTCAAGAACTTTTTGAAGCCCCCTTGTATTCTTGACCTTGATAGCTAAAGGTACACTGCTTCTGACAGGTATCAAGAAAAAGACATTGATTAAAGCAATAGCTATGTGCTGTCTTCCAGGAAATGTACTAATGTGCTCAAGCAGTGAAACCACATCTGGATTAGCAGTTACAATCAGAGCCACCACTGGTTAAGTTTATATCAATTCACTGTCACTCTCTTAAGATCCTTTTTTTTTTTTTTTTGCACAAGACAGATAGGTAAGTTGAATGAGATTGTGGTGGAAATCATCCCCCTCCATTCTTCAAGTCTTTATGGTGACATTAATCTCTGCAGGTTCTCCAGCAATGTAATACTGCTTTTGGTCTAATATTTCTTTGAGGAAAGTTCTAATGGCTTCCACTTGGCCTTTCTTACTGTAATAACCCTTTCTCCATGTGTCAGGGATCCAAAATTCTGCCAATTGCATATTCTGGACCTGGAGAGATTATTACAGGATTATTTCAGAGACCACTGTACCCACTGTTGGATAGGCATGAGCTGACATTTGGGCCTCCTAGAATGAGTGTCAGTTTAGTGCCATAGGGATCCTTTGAGAAATATTAACTATCTATATTCTGACAGTGTAGTGGATTTCTACCTCAGAGGATTCATAGGAGTTGTGGGCCTATACACTTGCTCATCTTGGAATTGATAGAGCCCTCTAAGCATCCCCTGCATGTGTGGGTATGTCCATCTTGATAAATCTACTCTAACATTCCAATTTACTTCAGCTTTTAGATCCCTTTTCCAGTATATAAAAGCAATTCAACTTCATTCAGTATAGGCCACTTCATAGTCCTCATTGTCGTTCCGCAACAATGTAACTACTAGGTACTTTTCTGACGCCGTGAGCTGAAACATCGAATGAAGACTTGCCACTTGGCAGGCTCATAGCACTACACTCAGACTGACACAGTTCCCACACCTAATCCCGAGGCCTTTGTTTCTCCTTGTGTTCAGTAGGAAAAGCAAGCAGTCTCTGTCTGGAGTATGCCATACCTCCTCCTGGGCCACACTTTATGCCTCAAAGAAGTCGTGTCACGGGACAGTGGACTTCACACTAGTTATTGCTCTAAAAGCAAAAAGTGCATCTTGCAAAGCATTTGCCTCATACAAAGATTCCTGGGACACAGCTGTGGGACTATGGTCAGATGAGGATAAGAGGGCTGATTTTACTCTCGAAGGTGATTCAGGCAAAGAAGGTGGGTTAATCCCTTCAGATGGGGGCAGGAGGCTGGTCCTTCTGAAAATAAAAAAAGGTAATTCCACAATAAGGGCTCCATGTCCCTAGCTTGATCCTTTTATTGTCCACATTTTCCCATCTCAATTTTCAGGATCTCACATCTTCCCCGTCAAACCTTTCAACATAAGGGATTCAGTTGATGGTGTAATTAACTATTCTTCAGCTAGGACTCAGGAATGATGGTGGTGTGTGGGTTACAAACTGGACTGTTAGCTAAAGGTCAGCGATTTTAAAAGCACCAGCCATGCCCCAGGTAAAAGATGAAGTTTGTGCTCCGATAAATATTTATAGCCCCCAGAGCCCTCGAGGACATTCGATTTTGGCTTGTGCAGTCACTGTGCATTGCAGCCAACTCAGTGGTAGTGAGGATAAGACTCTGGATGGGTTTTCAGCAATCTCAACACTGCTACGAGAAATAAGACTTTATTTCAAGACCCAAATAGCAACTTTCAGGTCCTTTATGTACTGCTTGAGCCAGGACTTTGAAGCTCTGGACTCATCATTTTCTCTTTCCGCGTTGTGTATCTGAAAGCTGAACCAGCCAGCTTCACTATGCTTGTGGGTGTAACAAAAATGTTGAAAGATAATAATGAAATAGTAGTCACTCACAGCATTGTCTCTCACAGATGTTTGATCTAATGGTGGGGATATTATGCTTGTCTTTATTGCCACCTCATGCCATGGATAACTATGCCTCTTTACTATTGGAAGTGGAGCAATTAGTACTTTTAAATCCAGCCAGACTTGAGAATAAGTTCAGAAAGCATGCTGTAGTGGAGTTAACAAACCCAGGGACAAGAGAACAACAAGTGCTCCAAAATCAGTGACGAGGATGGTGTAAGAGGCCTAGTAGGGCTTGATCAAGGACAATGTAACTGAGCGGAATTACTGAAACTCAAATGAAGGCTGAGCATGATAGTGGGACAAGAGAAAAGTAAATGGAAAAAGAGGAAAGAACTACAAGGCAAAGGGCATTTATAGAGGTCTAAGTACAGGTGTGTACATATGTAAATATATTTATATATGATGATGGGGAAATAGATCTATGTGCATATAGTTATAGATTTAGTATTAAGGTAGCAGATGGACATTGGGCCTCCACTCAAGTACTCCCTCAATGTCAGAACACTTTGTTCTATTAAGCTGGTATTCCATGAAGCTCACCTTCCTGACATGATCGCTGAAGACAAATGGGTACATAAGCAAATGTGGTGAAGAAAGCTGATGGTGCCCAGCTATCAAAAGATATAGCATCTGGGGTCTTAAAGGCTTGAAGGTAAACAATTGGCCATCTAGCTCAGAAGCAACAAAACCCACATAGAAAAAGCACAACAACCTGTGTGATCATGAGGTGTCGAAGGGATCAGATATCAGGCATCAAAGAACAAAAAATCCTATCATGGTGAATGAGGGGAAGTGCAGAGTAGGGACACAAAGCCCATCTTTAGGCAACGGGAGATCCCCTCACAGAAGGATCATGGGGAGGAGACAAGCCAGTCAGGGTGCAGTGTAGCAATGATGAAACATACAACTTTCCTCTAGTTCTTAAATGCTTCCTCTCCCTCCCCCGCCATCATGATCCCAATGCTACCTTACAAATCTGGCCAGAGGATGTAGACTGATACAGATAGGAAATGGAAACACAGGGAATCCAGGATGGATGAACTCCTCAGGACGAGTGGTGATACCGGGAGTGTCAAGGGAATGTAGAATAGAAAGGGGGAACCAGTCACAAGGATTTACATAAAACCCCCTCCCTGGGGGACAGACAACAGAAAAGTGGGTGAAGGAAGATGTCGGACAGTGTAAGACATGACAAAATAACAATTTATAAATTATCAAAGGTTCATAAGAGAGGGGGACTGGGGAGAGGGGGGAAACAAGGAACTGATGCCAAGGGCTCAAGTAGAAAGCAAATGTTTGAGAATGATGATGGCAACAGATGTACAAATGTGCTTGACACAATGGATGATTGTGTGGATTGTGATAAGAGATGTAAGAGTTCCCAAGGAAAGTATATAACTAAAAAAGAAAGAAAGCATTCTGTGTTGGGCCGGGTTGACTAGAGAAACAAATCCAGAGATACTCATATATGTATAAGAAAAAGTTTTATCTCAAGAAGTAATTATGGATCAATAAAACATTCCATCCCAGTCCAGCTCTTCAGTCTATAAGTCGCTCTTCAGACTCATTAAGTCACATGCAATGATGCAGAATGCAGGACAATCACAGGCCAGTGGGTGTAGTTATGTGGATCCAACTGACCGTATCGTAGTGCTTGCAGCAGCCAGGAAAGTGAAGGCACAGAGAGTGGGGGAGGTGCCCAGGACCCTGCTTATGAGAACGTCTCGCCCACAGAGAGTCACCATCAGGGTGTGACCTGATTGACAGACTAAACTCTACCCTTACACTTTCATATATCTTCAAGTTGACATGAAATGATGTAACTACCACTTATTCTTTGAGTTTTGTTCTTCTAGAATCACTCTTGGTGCCAAATAGCTAAGTCTGAGTTCTCGAGAGGGGTGCATCAATGAGATGCACACATACATACATATAAAGAGATTTGCTGCATGGTAGGGGTTTATGCAGTTGTAGAGGTTGGCAAGTCCCAAACCTACCGTATGTGTCCAGTGGAAGCTAAGGATTTCTGATGACTTGTGGGGTTGTAGGACTGGTGAATCCACGACCTGCTGGTTAGGCTGGAGACTTCTTCAGGTTTATAACACAGGAACTGCAGATCAGGCAACTAGAGTGCAGGTCAAGAAAGAGAGCAAACTTTGCCACAACTTCCACTTCGATAAAGGAAGCTGGCCACACTCCCGAGGCAATTTCCCTTTCAACTGATTGGCTGTTCATATCAGATCACAAAAATGAAAGTTGATTCCATTATGAAAAAGCACCTGTCAGACTGATGAGAATCATAGTCTAGTCAAATTGAGGTTTACATTAGTCGTTACAGTTCCCTCAACCAACTAGCTGCACCCCTCTTGCTCCTTGCTTGGTTTTCTCAGCACTTCCCCCATATGGCATACTAAGTTTGGTTCTCATTAGCATATGTGGCGCACAGCCCAGAGACTACGTTCACCACTGCTTCGCTAGTGCTAGAGCAAGACCTGGCATGTGGGCGCTTACTGACTATGTTCTACAAGTGAAATTTGGTGTTGACTGGACCCCATGCTGGGATTCTTGTGCCCTTGTATTTTGAATGAGGTCATTGCTAGTGTTTCCTGTCATTCACATCTGTGAAACCGTATGGGTTTGGCAGAAAGCTCAGACCCAGGAAACAGCAGTGGGGGTCAGGGTCACAGTGATTCCTAGGGCAAGGGGCAGTAAAGAACCAAAAATTGTTGTCATTCTTTGCAATTCATTATTGTATCGTACAATAGCCTTTCTGAGAACTGTTGATTTGTGACTCTTGGGTCTTCCAGTTAAACTGATTCCCACAATTTCCCGTAAATTTTCTCCAGTACATAATTTATCACACCCTCAGTTGGAGGTCTCACTTCAGGGTAACAAGAAGTGTCATACACGCAATAATTTTGTTATATCCTTAAGAACCTAAAGTTATCATTTCAACGACCGTGGAATGAACAGGGTCGGGAGCATGTACCCCTTCCCTGCACTCACAGTAATGGGTGGCTCTCTTCCCTCTCTAGTTTGAAAACAGCGTGAAGTCCAATTTGCTGCTCAAGGAGCTTTATGTGGAGAACGCACACCTGCTAAAAGCCCTCCAGGTTACTGAAGAGAAACAAAGAGGAGCTGAGAAAAACAGCCTCATCTTGGAAGAAAAACTCAGAGCTCTCAACAAATTAATCAGTAAAATTTCTCCGGCATCCCTCTGTGTGTAAAGACTGCTTGCTTTCTTGGAATTCATTCTGAAAAGGAAATCTTAAAACCTGAGCCACTGTGATGCCTTAATCACTTGCAGCTTATTGGCCATGGTCCTCAGAAACAGGGCGACTGTGGTGTCTGGCTCGTTCCAGCAGCATCTGCTCTGTGCCAGATCCTGGGAACATACACGTGTTGGACAAGAGCACATTTTTATAAAACTCCCAATTTTACCACTGGGAAAACATGATGGAAACACTTGGTCAGGCCTGACAGAGAAAGTGGGTTAAGATAATGCAGTTCCAATACTGCATTTTCGACTTAAGCTCTCATTGCCATCGAGTCAATTACAATTCGTAGTGACTTTGGCTTCAAAGATTAAAATGTAAAGTAGGGCTCTAGACAGCTTTATCATATTTTTCCTTTTAAATTTCATTTATGTTTTCTTAAGCAGACACACAACAAAACATACATCACTTCAGCAGTTTTTAATGTATACAGTTTGCTGATACGGATTATATTCCTCCGGTCTGTAGCCATTTTCAGCATTTTTGAGTTGTTGCTCATCTGTTAGCATAAATTCACTCCCCTTAGAGTTCCAGGGGAGTCCAGGTGGCATGGTGATGACAGCGCTGGGCTGCTAGCCACAAAAGCAGCACTTTAAATCCAACAGACTTGGGAGAAAGACATGGCTGTCTGCTCCCATGAAGAGTTGCGGTCTCAGAAACGCACAGGGGCAGGTCTACTCGGTCCTGTAAGGTCATTGTGAATCAGAATTGATTTCATGGCAGTGTGGTTGGCTTTGTTTTTTTGTTTAAAGTCCCAAGCAAATACTTCAAGTTGTTTTCCATTTTATTCCACATACATAGTTGTTAAAAGATCATCAAGCTCAAAGCAGACTTTTTTTTTACTAGTTAAGCCAAACTATTACTTGGTTTCAAGAAGACATTATGGTACATTTCTGGTTTAAGGCAATAGTTTTAGGAGTTCAGCCACCCTCCATGCCTCCAGAAAGTTGGGAATTGTGAGAATTTTCTATTCTTGTCTGTATTTTTGCCCCATTTTGTTCAGGATCCTTCTCTGAACTCTTTGATCAAAATGCTCAGCAGTGGTAGCCAGGCACCATGCAGTTCATTTGGACTCGTGACAAAGGAGGGCATTGTTTATGGAGGCAGCTAATTAGCCATGCATTCCAGAATCCTACTCTATTCGATTCTGTTGTTCCACATGAATCGACACCAACTGTGCCTGACAACTGAAGGAGGAGGTAGAACAGAAGCACCAAACATGTTAATAAGCCAACTAATGGTATGTCCCATGAAACCATTACCCTGAACCTAAGAGCTTTACTGTCTGGTTATTCAGCTCTGTCCTCTGTTACACTTCCCAATGGCTGCTGAGTGCAGACTTTCCAGAAGGGCTTCCCTCTGTAAGCAGAGTGTCCTCTAGACAATAAAGGAGAGGACTCTTGTTCGTTTGGAACCACTTTACCACATGTAAATATTGGTACTGTGGTTACACCTGTAGGCTTGTATTTATTGTACATTAATCCTTTTTTCATTGGAGTGTTTTTGCACTGGGAATTGAACTATATGTTAAAAAAAGATAAAAATATAGTTTTATACCAAAATTGATGGTCATTTGTTTATCTGAATGTACTACTGTAATGTGAAATGAGTCACTGTATTTGCAGTTTTTCAATTAAAAAATATCTATATTTCAATTTTGTCCTTTGTTCTTCAATTATAAAATATCTCAAATAATTAGAAAATACAGTTTTAGGAGAAAACCCATATACCCATCAACTAGATACATTTAATATAATATTTTGAAATTTTTCTTTTTAAAAGATATAAAATATTTTAGATAGAGGTGAAGGTCGTATTCTATTGATTGCAACCTTTTACTCGTCCTAAAGGCACGCACTATCCCAAAGATGGTAAGTAAGTCTCCTGGTCTCTTTGTACATTTATTATATATGCATTATATAGTCTTGATTAGTGTCCACTCTTTTACTTTTGCATGTATCCATTGCAACGGCTAAACAGAAACTCACAGACAAAATGCGTGATGAAAGAATTTAATAACTCAATAAGTTATAGTGCCAAGAGAAATGCTCAGGGTAGGTGTTTAACAGGACACATTACAGAGTTTCAGGTATGCTAATAAACACCCGAAGTGGCATACAACTCTGCTATGAGCCTCAACCCAAAGACATTCAGCTCAGGCTCTGGTCAAACCCAGGTCAGCAAACCCAGGTCTCCGAATTAAGTGCCCAGACTGAAGGACCAGGAAAACGTCAGTCTTCACAACCTAGAAATTGAAAACATTGTTCGGCACCCAGCTACCATGACCAAGTGTTATGAAAAGGATCACAACAGAAGGTTCTGTCTAGAGTGGGGGAGAAGTTAAGAACATAACCCTAAAGGATGCCAGGTTTACTGATCGAACAGAGATAGGCAGGACCTCCAAGATTTGCACTCTTCCCCTGCAGATCGGGAACTGAACTCAAATGGTACATTGACGGTATTGCTGCAATTATTGGGTTGAATCAGAATGCATATGAATTGTGGTAAATGATGTAAAAATATCACCTGATCTTTTGAGGGCAGGCCAGGTATGAGTGATAGGCTTTTTCACTGGGGTCAAGGAGGGGAGCCAAGCCCTTCTTTCAAAAGATATTTTTAATTAAAAGTTTCTTTTTTCATATAACACTGTTTAGGAATGAATAAAATGTAGCACAAAACCTGTCTCTTTCAGCCCTGCCATGTTCCCAAACATGCTCCGCAGTGTTCCCCTTGCTCATATGATAAATATGATTATATCTATCCATACTTGTTTTATGAAAAATGCTTACACTGTACAAGTTGTAAAGCGGTCCTTCAAAAATTAAGGACTGTAAAAATTGTCCTTCAAAAAAAAGTTAAGTATTCTAAGATAAAAGCTGAGCGTTCATAGCTATTAGACTCCCATACAAGAAAACTTAAAGCCAGTCCTCCAACGTGAGAAATGTGAAGGAATGATACTAGAAAGTCACTCAAAGTTGAACACAAAAGGGAAAATGATGAGAACAAATGTACAAATGTGCTTGAAAATTGATATATTTATGGATTGTGATAAGAGTTATACAAGCCCCCAATAAAACTATTTTTTAAGTTGTACGAGCCCCCCAAAAACTGATTTAATAAAAAAGAAAGAGCTAGATCTGGAAATGGTGGAATGTCACCTGGCTTATATTCTTTTCTTATTTTTTGTACAATGACTATATTCCTTTCTCTCTTTTTTAATCATTTTACCACAATCCATATCTACACCCAGTGTGTCAAGCACATGTGTACATTTATTTCCATCATCATTCTCAAAATACTTTCTTTCTACTTGAGGCCTTGGTATCAGCTCCTCATTTTTCCCCTCCCTCCCCACCCCCTTCCCTCATGAACCCTTGACAATTTATAAATTACTATTATTTTGTTATGTCTTACACTGTCCAACATCTCCTTTCACCCACTTTTCTGTTGCCTGTTCCTCAGGGAGGGGCTTATATTGTAGATCCTTGTAATCGGTTCCTCCATTCTATCCCACCTTTCCTCCACCCTTGAATTATCGCCACTCTCACCACTAGTCCTGAGGGGTTCATCTGTCCTGGATCCCCTGTGTTTCTTTCTGTACCCGTGTACATCCTCTGGTCTAGCCAGATTTTAAGATAGAATTGGGATCATGATAGTGGTGGGGAGGAAATATTTAAGAACTAGAGGAAAGTTGACTCATCCTTCCCTGTGGTCCCTCTGTGGGGAGATTGTTCCACTATCTACAGATGAGCTTTGGTTCTCTGCTCCAGCCCTCTCGTTTTTATTTGTTATGTGTCTGCTGATGCCCAGTTCCTATGACTCCTCATGATCGCACCAGTGATGTGCTTCTTCCATGTGGACTTGTTGCTTCACTGCTGAATGGCAGCTTGTGTGACATCAAGCCTTTTAGACCCCAGACACTATATCTTTTAATAACCGGGCACCATTTGCCCTCTTCACCACATTTGTTTATGCACCTATTTTGTCTTCAGCGATTGTGTCAGGAGGGTAAACATCTCATGCTGCTGACTGGTTAGAACAAAACTTTCTCTTTTTAAAAAAATGTATGTATTGGGGCTCATGCAATTCTTATCACAATCCACACATACATCAATTGTGTAAAGCACACTTATACATTCATTGTCCTCATCATTCTCAAACTTCGCATTCCGCTTTGGTTCCTGGAATAAGCTCCTCATTTTCCTTTTTTCTCTCCCTCTCCCTCCCCGCTCCCCTCTCCCTCATGAACCCTTGATAATTTATAAATTATTATTTTATCTTATCTTACACTGCCAGGCATCTCCCTTCACCCACTTTCCTGTTGCCCATTCCCCAGAGAGGAGGTTATATATAGATCCCCGTGATTGGTTTCCCCTTTCTACCCCTCCTTCCCTCCCGGTATCACCACTCTCACTGTTGGTCCTGAGGGGGTTCACCTGTCCTAGATTCCCTGTTTCCAAATCCCAACTGTACCGCTGTGCATCCTCTGGTCTAACCAGGTTTGCAAGGTAGAAGTGGGATCATGATAGTTGGGGGGAGAAAGTGTTTAAGAACTAGAGGAAAGTTGTGAGTTTCGTTATTGCTACACTGAAGCCTGAGTGACTCATCTCCCCACTACCGCTCTGCAATGGATGTCCAGTTGTCTACAGATGGGCATTGGGTCCCCATAGAACAAAGTGTTCTTGAATGGAAGGAGGATATGAGTGGATGCCCAAAGTCCATCCCCTACCTCAGGGTATTGCCATATAAATATATGTATATGGGCCAATACCTCTATTTTTGTAGATTAATGTATTTACATATGCACACCACTATGTTTATACCTCTATCCATTGCTTTGCTTCCTTGGTCCTTCCTCTGTTGCCTTTTACCTTCCTCATGTCCCACTGCCACTTTCCCCTTATTTCTGCCTCTTGGTAACCCCCTTAGCTAGTCTGCTGTTGCTCCAACATTACCACCACCCCCACCTTGGATCCCTATATCCTCATTACTGGCTCTGACACCCCAGTTGTTCCCCTGTCCATGGCGCAGCCTGCTCAGCACCCCCTTCCTCCACCACTCTGACCTCCCAGGTCTCCCTGGAACCGTTGGTCCCAATGCTCTCACCTCAAGCAGGCCTCCCATACCTATCCTATATAGGTAGGTACACCGACTATGACATAGCCCAAAATGATTTTTTAAAATAAAAATAGTAAATCAATAAGAAAAAATTTTTAAAAAGAGAAAAGAACTATACAAAAATCCTGGGTCTCTTCGCTGGCCTTCAAGACTGTCCAGGAGCTGCCTCTCCCAGCCTGGAGTGCATGTAGACCCTACTATGAAGCACCAAACCATGAGGACAGCATGGTCACATGGAAGGATGCATGAAGAGAGAGAGCTACAGGCTAGGGAGAGGAGCCAGCATGCCACACCCACACAGAGGCAGGCCAGGAGAGAGGAAGAGAAAGAGAGCGGGACTAGACCCCACGCTGGCATGCCAGGCTCGGAGGATGGCGTCCCTGGGGGAAGCTAATGGGACACAGAGGGAACTGGACAACTGACAACAGCTGGTGGCATGCTGTCCCCTTGCTGGAGCAGACTGCGACAAAGTATATTTCTTGATCACAATTGAATGTAAACAGAATTTGGTAACACAATGAAACTGAAATACACAATTATATGGAAATTAAACCATTATACAAACAACCAGTGAATATTTAGAGTCAAATGAAAATGAAGATATAACACACGAAAACATTTGAGACTCTGAAACTGTTAGGGTGGGGGAAGGGAAGTATACTTATTACCAATTAAGTGAAGGTTTACAGAGAAGTTCATCAGTTTTACATCGAAAAATTCATACACATTGATTTTGCACATCCACTCCAATACCTTCCATGTGCCATCCTACTTCCCCACTGGGCTTTCTCTTACCATCACTCCTTCTTTAGTAACCCTCTGGACTTTGTCATTGGGTAAATGCTGCCCTTTGGGTTTTAAGCTGTTGATGGTTTTAAAAAAGGTCATTTCAGTTCCACGCCTAGAGGACATTGGTTATATTCTTGGGGTATGCTACTAGACTCCATTCAACCAGTAAAACCAGTCTGTTTTATGATCATGAGTTCTGTTCCTCATTTTACCCCCATTCCATTGAGGACCTTCTAATGTGATTGTGTTCAGAGTAATAGGTAGCGGGAGTCAGGCACCATTTAGGTTTTCCAAGCTCAAGATTATAGAGACTAATGTTTGGGTTGTTCATCATTCTATTGTAATAATTGTATTCAACATGTCTTTTGACTTCACTCTTGTTTCCTCCGAGTGCAGAGAGACCAATAGTTACTACTGGCTGCTCATGCACAGTTTTTCTTATTTAAGTCACTTTTTTAAAAAACAAAAATTTCAAAAGAGGACCTGATGCAAGGGGCTTAAGTGGAGAGCAAATGCCTTGAGAATGATTGGGGCAGGGAATGTATGGATGTGCTTTATACAATTGATGTATGTATATGTATGGATTGTGGTAAGAGTTGTTTGAGTCCCTAATAAAATGTAAAAGAAGAAAAGAGAAAAAAATGATTAGGGCAAAGACTGTACAGATGTGCTTTATACAATTGATGTATGTATATGTATGAACTGTGAAGAGAATTGTATCAGCCCCAATAAATTGTTAAAAAAATAAATTTAAAAAAATTCCTTTTATTTTTTTTGTACTGTCCGACGTCTCCCTTCACCAACTTTTCTGTTCTGTTTTAATGTAATTTTTATCATTAAACTGTGAGTCTAATGGTAACAAAATAGAACGTGTGTGTGTCTGTGTTAAAATAGTCATTAAAGAATAGAATTCAGAGACAGAGAATTTTTTTAAGTTTTTAAAAATATTTTCTATTGTTACTTAGGTGAAGGTTTATAGAGCAGACATCAGTTTTACATTAAATAACTCGTTAAATCTACCATTGTCTTTTCATTTCCAATATTTTTTGCCAATCTCTTGTTTTATATTGTCTTCCCTTCACAAAAATAACACCTGTCTACCCTCTAGCTTCCACAGACAGAGAACTTATTGTTGACAAAGGCCTAAAAAACATTAAATGGGAAGCAGACACCTCTTCAATAAATGCTATTGGAAATACTGGCTATCCACTTGCAGAAGAACAAAAAAAGACCACTGCCTCACCCATGCACATAAACAAAATCAAGATGGATCAAATTCCTAAATGTAAAACCCAAAGCTCTCAGGATCAGAAAACTGGGACAAAAGTAGGAACCCTAGTGCAGTAGATGGGCTATCAGAAATAACAAAGCTGACACAATCCATAGAAAACAAAATAGTGGGACATATTAAAAAATAAAAAACTTGCATACATTAAAAGACTTCATTGAAAGAGTAAAAAGACCCATAGACTGGGAAAAGATATTTAGTAATGACATAACAAAGGACTAATTACTAAAATCTACAGAATTTACAAGGTGGCAAGAAAAACAAACTAGTAGCCCTATGAAAAAGTGGGCAAAGGACCGGAGCAGATGATTCACAAAGGATGATACGCGAATAACTAATAAACATATGAGTAAGTTCTCTCAGTCATTAGCTATCCAGGAAATGCAAGTCAAAGCAACCATGAGATACCACCTAACACCCATAACTGTAGCCCAGTTAAAGTAAAAAAGCTGAGAACAGCAAATGTTGGAGAGTGTGTGGTGATATAGGAACTCTTATCCTCTGCTGGTGGACTTATAATATGTACAGACACTCAGGAAGGCAGTATGGCGATACCTAGAACAGATGGCAACTGAACTACCATATGATCCAGCAATACCATTACTGAACATATACCCCAAAGAAATAAAAAACATCATAAGCAGACATTTGCTCCCCCATGTTCATCACAGCACAGCTCACAATTGCTAGAAGCGGCCTCCATTCCCAACAATGGATAAAAAACCTCTGGTACATAAACATGATGAGTACTGCGCATGCCTGAAGAACAGCAATGAGACCCCTCACGTCGTGGAGGGCTCTGGAAGACATGCTGAGGGAAGCGAGTGAAGCACGAAAGGACAAGCACTGTGTGAGTCCAGAGCAGCAGGAACAAGCAGCAGAAGGGGCGCAAGCTCAAGCGTGCAGGCCATGCAGTCGTCTGGCTGGGGTCAGACAGGCCGCTAACGAGCTGGACCAGTGCCAATGACCTCCACTCATCTGCTCCTGGTGAGTATAGTGTAGGTCACTTGGCCGGAGGTCACCTCACGACAGCTGGGATCAAATGGAGGGTGCGAGGGGGTAGTGGCTGTTCGCTGAATAGTAGCCATTTAGATCTGTGGTGAGGTCTCCCAGAGAGGGAGGTAGCCCCGTCGGAGGAATGGGGTTTACTGATGAGAGGTGCCGCACAGGAGATGAAAGGGAATGGTCAAATTTGGGGGTACATAGGTGCATGCCTGTTGAAGGGAGGGGAGGGAGAGCTAACCTCCAGGTGGGGGACAAAAGACTGAGGATGCTCTTGGCAACAATAAATGGGAGGTGTCTTCAGTGGCATGCAATGGGTGGGCAGAACTGGTGTAGGGCATCTGGGGGGGGGGGTATCCCAGGAAAGCAGACCAGGTGCCATAAAATGCTGGGACACCAAATCCTGGATCTTTGGGGTGTATGCATGCTCCAGAGGCTACATCAGTGAGCCCCATATGGGAATCCCACTGGGTGAACTAGACTCTACCTCAGACACACTTGTAACATGAGGACTTAAGCTGGAAATACATGGTGCCTGAGGAAGCAGAAAACAGCTGTACCAAGAGTGGTGTACTGATGGTTGGTGGACAAATAAGGTCATGTTATATCAACCCCCTTTATGCTAGGTTAAGATATCTATTATTCTGGAAATCTTGTGACAGCCCCTCTACTGTGTGTTGCATGTGCTTGGGTATATTAAGGTGTGTCTCAGGGGTGCAGCACCATGGGGGTCACTTTCTTGAAGCTGTTATTTGTTTCTGCTTTTTAGTAAATGAGACCCAGAGACTTTGAGAAAGAAAATATAACAATAGTTTGTGGGGGGGCGAGGATAAAGAGGGTCGGGGGAAGTAAGAGGGAGATGATGTCAAGTAGTCTAGGAGGGAAATGTATGTGTGGAGACTGATTGTGGCAGCAATTTTACAATTCTGTTTGAGGTGATTGAACTATGGAATAATATGACATTTGTATTAACTCCTAAGTTAGCAAATTTTTTAAAAAGCATAGATTCAGGAATGGTTTGGGGGCTCACACTTAAAAAGAATTATCATGGCCCTGCTCAGTACTCACCTTCATGAAATGATCACTGAAGATAAAGGTACTACAGCGAAGTGTCGCAAAAAAGTAGATAGTAGCACTCCCTCAATGTATGAATACTTTCTTTTATTAAATTGGCACTCTGTGATGCTCACCCTCCCGACACAACTGCTGAAGCCAAAGCGGGTGAACAAGTAAATGTGAAGAAAGCTGATGGTGCCCGGCTATCAAAAGAGATAGTGTCTGGGGTCTTAAAGGCTTGAAGATATACAAGCGGCCATCTAGCTCAGAAGCAACAAAGCCCACATGGAAGAACACACCAGCCTGTGTGATTGCATGGTCCCGAAGGGAACAGATATCAAAGAACAAAAAATCAAATCATATGCTGCACACCTCCATGATACAATCACTGAAGACAAACAGGTGCATAAGCAAATGTGGCGAAGAAAGCTGATGGTGCCCGACTATCGAAAGAGATAGTGTCTGGGGTCTTAAAGGCTTGAAGGTGAACAAGCGGCCATCTAGCTCAGAAGCAATAAAGGCCACATGGAAGAAGCACACCAGCCTGTGCAATCACGAGGTGCCAAAGGGACCAGGTATAAGGCATCATGCAATATATATATATATATACACACACACACACACACACACACACCATAGTGAATGAAGGGGGAAGTGCAGAGTGGAGACCCAAAGCCAATTTGTCGGCCACTGGAGATCCCCTCATAGAGGGGTTTAGGAGAGGAGATGGGTCAGTCAGGGTGCGATGTAGTACCGATGAAGAACACAGCTTTCCCCCAGATCCTGGATGCTTCTTCCCGCCACCTACCATGATCCGAATTCTACCTTGCAGGACTGGATAGGGCAGAGGTTGTACACTGGTGCATATGGGAGCTGGAGGCACAGGGAATCCAGGGTGGATGATACCTTTAGGACCAGGGGTGTGAGGGCCGATGCTGGGAGAGTGGAGGGTGAGTGGGTTGGAAAGGGGGAACTGATTACAAGGATCCACATGTGACCTCCTCCCTGGGAGATGGACGGCAGAGAAGGGGGGGTGCGGTAGACTCTGGATAGGGCAAGATATGACAAAATAACAATCTATAAATTATCAAGGGCTCATGAGGGAGGGAGGAGCGGGGATGGAGGGGGGAAAAAAGAGGACCTGATGCAGAGGGCTTAAGTGGAGAGCAAATGCTTTGAAAATGATTAGGGCAAATAATGTATAGATGTGCTTTATACAATTGATGTATGTATATGTATGGGTTGTGATAAGAGTTGTATGAACCCCTAATAAAATGTTTTTTTAAAAAGTACTAAATCTAAAAAAAAAAGAGTGGCTGAATTACAACACTAACTGAACCCTCTACTTAGAATGATTTCTGATGTTAACAGGAGAGCATGGATTGGGACTAAATGGGAACCTGAAAGTTACGGTGGAGAGGACTGTGCTACGCTGAGTTTTCTAGAGAAATAAATCAAACTACACTCAAATAACTTTATAGCAAAAATGAATTTACATCAGGAAGCCCAGCCCAGTTCAACTCAAGTCCATGGGTCAGATGCTAGATGAAGTCCCCTTTAGACTCACCCAGCTTCCAGCCAATGAAGCAAAGGCAAAGCAGGAATCGGGAAAATCACAGGCCAGTAGGGGCAAGAGCATCTGGATGTAAGGTCAGCAGGAAGAGGGCAGGGCACTGCAGCTCCTATGATCAGCAGGCCGGCTCGGCCATGAATCCTAGAGATGCAGAATCAAGGTAAGCAGGATGGAGGGAGAGGGAAGGAAAGTTGTCCATGGCATCTCTCTAAATTGGGCACCTCCTCCAAGGAGAGGGCCTTATTGAGATTGAACTCTACCCATACTTTCACACAGATGCATCAAACTGATATAAAATCGAACCATCATAGGGACACATGGAAAGATTATTCTCAGAAATATCAGAACATGGATCCTTGACATGCCATTGAGTTACTTCAGCCAACAACACTACTCTCACATCTGAAGAGTTTAATCCGTCCTTAGTAAAGCCATTGTCCCCTCCACCTGCACTTGAGCTTAGCCCAACTTTCCCTGCTGATAGGGAACCTCGAGTTGTATCTGGAGCATTCCCTGCAGCAGATGCCTTGCAAGATAATGCTGACACTTGCTGGGAAACACCTTCGACACTCATGCCTGCTTCGACACTGCCTCTAAACTTGTCTCAGTAATCCCAAAGGTGACCTCCAAATATTGATCCAGAAAGAGCTGTGCTATCCTCTTAAAGGACTGCTAGCATTTTCTAGTATGTACAGGCAGAGACCCGAGGAATGTGTGCGGGAGTGAGATGATGATGCAAGGAGCGAACGGTTGCATCACTCTGAATGTGTTGACGTGGACCAACTAAGCACTGATCCTTCAGTCAGTGTTTCAGCACCAGACGTTAGGACAGAATCTAATAGTTTATCTGTTTGGTTTACTGAAGCAAAGCTTCTGCAGTGGCTTAGAGCAAGTTAAGTTGAAGTACCAGACCTAGCTTGGTATACTTTAGAGCATTAAGGGAATGGGCGTGTTTCAGGGCAGACCCATAGACTCACAAATGGAATGCACTGAGGACACACCTTTTCTCTCAGTGGGAAACAAATTTCTGAAGGGATCTTAAGTATCTCTAAAGACTGCTGTGATTGATATTTTATTTTGAGCCAGTTTTGACAGTGGAAAATACCCTAATTAAGACGTTTGCACATAACATGGCTGATTGGGTCCCATGGTAGTAGGCGGTAAGCAGTAGCATTTAACAGAGACAAGGTGGGTGTGGTTGCCAAATGGTTAGCAGAGTCAAAGTAGTAACAGAATAGCCTGATTTGTATGGCATTGGATACCTAAGCAGAGTGTCCCTAGGAGTGAAATAAATGAGAAACCTACCAAATCTATCATTGATCTGTACAAGTTGAAAAATTCTAGGCCAGTTGAATAGCAGTCTAATTCAAATAGCCAGATATAGAGTCGCAAATGCTCGATCAATTCCCAAAAATTGAGCCAGTTCACAAACCCTTCATTTACGGGGAAGCCAGGTCCCTTTGAGGAAGGCACCCACTACACTAATAAAAAAAATGCATAGTTAGCCTTTCTCCCAGGCCTGCCCAGTGGAAACTGCGCCTTTTATAAGTGACAATTCATTGGAGAAAGGAAATAATCAGACGTTGGGGATGGTTACTGGACATTGGCTCCAAACTGACATTAATCTAAGTGACCCTAAATTTTAAGGTCCCACAATCAGACTAGGAGCATATAAAGGTCAAGTTATAATGGAGTCTTAGCTCAGGTTGATCTCACAGGGGATCCAGTATGAGCCCAAACCTATCCTATAGTAATTTCCCTGTTCTAGAACACATAAATGGAATAGACAGACTCACTGACTGCCAGTACCCCATATGGCTACCTGACTCTAGAACATGGACTACTATGGCAGGGGCAGGAGTGGAAGCTAGTAAAGCTACCTCTACTTAGGAAAATGGTAAAGCCAACGCAATTATGTTTTCCTGGAGGGATTGCAAAGATCAGGGTGCAAAGATTGCACCATCAAGGAATTGAAGAATATAGGGCTGGAGACCATTACTTCCGAACTGAGCTGTTGTCTATGGGGGGGACTAGCAAACTCTAGACCTATGTGGTTTGTAAGGGTCCAGGTATAAGCTGTGCTTACACACACACAAGCACCAGCAGCGGTTAAGCCAGTTTTTAGTGTGGGGTTTTTTAATCACTTTATTAGGGGCTCTTACATCTCTTTTATAACAATCCATACATCAGTGGAGTCAAGCATATTTGTACATATGTTGCCATCATCATTTTCAAAACATTTTCTTTCTACTTGAGCCCTTGATATCAGCTCCTTTTTTCCCTCCCTCACCCACCCTCCCACCCTCAAGACCCTTGATAAATTATTATCGTTTTCCTATCTTACACCATCTTCTGTCTCCCTTCACCCACATTGCTGTTGTTTGTCCCCCTCAGGGTGTGGGGGTTATGTCTACATCATCATTGTAATCAATTCTCTGTTTCTCCCCCTTCTCCCCCTACATTCCCCCTAAGTGGCCTACGCTGATAGTATTGCTACTCCCATTACTGTTCCTGATGTGTTTATCTGTCCTGGATCCCGTGTGACAAGAGCTCTTATCTGTACCATCTGGTCTAGCTAGATTTGTAAGCTAGAACTGGGATTTGTAAAGTAGAAGTGGGGTCATGATAGGTGGGTGGGGTGGGGTGCGGGAAGCACTAAAGAACTAAAGAAATGTGTGTCTCGTTGGTGCTGTACTGCACTCTGGCTGACTTGTCCCTCCTGTGAGGGATGTCCAATTGTCTACAGATGGGCTTTGAGTCTCCATCCGACTCCCTTCATTCACATCATATGATGGTTTGGGGTCTCCTGATGTCTGATACTGTTAGATTCCTCAGGTGGAAATACCTGGGTCATTGGCTTCCCATGAGAATGAATTCACACCGAAGCCTGGTTTGTGATCCAAGTGAATTTTTATAAAGGATAGAAGTGTAAAGGTGAAACTGAGGTACAGGGAGGAAGACAGACATAACTGACAGGACAAGGAAAGCAGAAACAGAAATAGCTTTATTAGGTGGGGCAGTAGGGCGGCTCCTGCGGCTCCCTGCCGAGGTTTCGTGACCTAGGCGGACAGGTCAGGGAAGTCCCATTCAGCAGCTGGGGGCGAGGGTTTTTACAGGGGTAGTGAGGAATGTATGGCAATTAGCATATGGGGTCTGGAGACCTGGAGAATTGCTTGTCATCTTCTTGCAATTCTGACTTTTCAGGGCCCTCCACTGGGAGGCGTGGTTGACAGTACTGGTTGACTCCATTGACTCAATTAAGCTCACCTGGCCTAGATTGAGGTCCTCCCAAGAGTACTAGCTTCGTCTCAACTGCCTGAATTTATTCATGCCATCCAGCCTGGAGCAGCTTCCCACAGTCTGTAAGGGTGGAGGGAGGCCTTGGCAGGTAGAGGTAGAGGTTTCTGCCTCTAGCTCCCTAACACTTTCTGATCCCATCTACACCTTGTGATCACACAGGCTGGGCAACAATTTTATTAAAGCATAGATAGAATCATTTCCAAAGAAAGTATGTGAGTCCTTCTGGCATGGTGAAAAGGATACCTTAAGCATAGATAAAATATGCTTTGCTCCCGGAATGTAGTGGGGGCCCCTTTCACAAATTAAGAAGGGTCATTCATTGTCTAGGGGAAGACTCCTAGTTTATAAAAGACAGTTTTAAAGGGGAGGAGTTTGCCACTCCACAGATGTACAATTAGCTTTCTAATTAGTTATTTAGACCACCCTTGAGGCTCTTTAAATTGCAATCTCAGCTTTTGTCTCTGGATCAGTGTGCTGTCAGATTTATCTCCAGCAGCACTGCTGTGTGAGGACATTCATTAGGGCCTAGCTTCAAGGTTGACCTGCTTACTAACCTGTTCTCACAAGGTCTTCTGTTAATTCCCATATTGCAGGCAGAAAATGCCTCTTCTGTCCCTGTCAATTTGGTCAGTGCAAAAATCAGATGGATCTTTGAGAATGGCAGGGGGTGCCTGGAAACTTATCCAGGTGGTGACTCCAATTGCAGCTGCTGTCCCAGAAATGGTTTTATTGCTTGAGTAGATTAATATCTCTTCTAGTATCTGATAGCAGCTACTAATTGGGCAAATGTGTTTTTCTCAATTCCAGTTTTAAAGGAGCAGCACAAGCAGTTTGCCTTTAGCTGTTGTGGCAGTTAGATGTTATGTCAACGTGACCCTGTGGGAAACTGTAGCACTAGTCCCACCTATCAAACAGGTTACAGCCTGATGACTCCTCCTAGGGGATATGAACTTTCAAATAAGAAAGACAATGAGAGCAGCAAGAGGAGATAAGCAACACCAGAGAGGGGATTGAGGGTCAGCTGGGAGGAGGAGGATGACCAAGCAGCACACACTGCAGAGAACAGCGCAAAAGAGTTACTGAAAGGGATAGCACTTCCAGACCACAGGATTGTCACCATAAAGATAGGTAGACACAAATAGAGTACAACGAGAGAGCAGAAACACCAGCCAATTAGAACCGCTTAGGGCATCTCCTCGGCCACCTGAGGGGAGATTCCCGGGTCTTTGAATTGGGAAGCTAGCTGAGGGGGTGGGGGGTACGTGCCAGTGGGGTGTGATGGAGCAAAAGGATCATAATTCGAAGTGACCAGACTGGGACCAGGGAAAATAAAAATATAAATTTCTTTGGCTTCCTGCCAAGACCAGAAGACTGCCAGTGGAGATCCCCCATCTAGGACTCACTCCTAGTAGTGGGTACTTCACAGCTTACTGAGCCTCACAGGGCTGAGAACAGGGCAGCTGAAAGCAGGTGTTAAGTGATTAACACCAAGAGCTCCAGCCCCCTCCTGAGGTACCACTCAGCACAACCCCTGATCGGAAGACACCCCAAAGGCCTGGTACCTTAAATAATTGGGCCACTCTGAGGATTTATTTTCATATTACTTGTTACACATACCTGGATTGCATACACCTGACTCATTGACTAAGTATTTGCATCACAAAACAAGAAGCTGGAGCAGGTTTGGCAGGCAGAACAGGTTTTACAAGCCCAGGCAAGGAATTTATATAAGGGAGTTTATATATATCATTTGTATGATATATTACTTTATGTTTTTTCCTTACGATCTCATTGGTTTATTTCCTAGACCCCTAATACCCCATCTACCTACTAGTTCGTACCCACAACAGAGACTAAGCTCTGTGTGAAGCTTAGTGTCCCGGACAAACATACATTAACAGCTCTCCTGCATCTTATGCTAGTATGATTTTTCCTATTACTATTATTAAAACTGTCATCTCTTACCCCTTTTCTTTCATTTTCCTTTATTTACTCTAAATATCCAAAGTTTTACTTCATAACATCATTAACCTGTCTTTTAGTTTCACTGTACTGATCATCAAAATTTTTCTTACATTTTCAGACTCATAAAACCAAAGACTAATACTACTATCACAATATTTAAAATTGTTTTTGCTCTCAAATACTAGTACCCATTGATCCATCGTTGCAAATGAGGCATTTCAGGGCCAAATACCCCTTCCTTTAACCTACTATATAACACTACCTGATCCTCCACCCTCTTTTTTAACCTACTGCTTCTTTCACTCTCCCAACACTCATAACATTTCCTCCCCAAATTTCATATGACTCCCTTAACACATAAATTAGCAACCTCCCTCAGACACTTAATACAAACTATCCATTAGCCCTCTACTGCACCAGCTAATAGAGTTAACCAGTTCCAAATAACATCGCCTACATAACACTCCCAATAGACTCCAAGATGACAAGGAAACAACAGAAGATATTAGTCACACACACACACACACACACACACACACAAAACAAGAGAAACATAAACAAATAACCAAATAGCAATCAGACTTAAATGTAATACCTGAAACTGTACAAGTTATGGATTTCCCAGAAAAAGAATGTAAAGAATGATGTTTGTGCTCATGCAACAGCTGAAAGAAGTCTGAAAGGAAAAATAAAACAATAGAAAAGCTATAACCTCATTAGAGAAACAAACAGAAACACAAAAATCAAACACTACAATAAATAGCAGAATTACAAAGCAGGGGTGTCAAACTCAATTAAAAAGCGGGCCATTTGGTGCAACAGGCAAGATTCACATGGGCCACATCACATTTACAAATTTTGTTCAATTTCTATTTTGAAGTGAGGATTCAGGAATATGGATAGGATAATTAAAATACTATAATAGCTTTTATTTAAATATTTATTTTATTTAATGTATTTATAAAACTAAAATTATTGTTTTACCCTTAACTTGACAGTGCTTTCCTTCTACTAGTTTTCACTACGTCTTATGTTGTGACCGGAAAATATAACAAGGTAACTAATAAAAAACACCAAGATTTGGGCAGCTGACAAACGTGATGCACAATTGTAATGGCTTCCCTCTAAAAATGGTCACTAGCACTGCTGCTAGGTATGATCATAACAGCACAACCCAGAGTGCTATTTTTCACCTTTTCACTATTGGGATCTCTTTACATTATGTGACACTGAGAGTGGCAGACAGATCGCTTCCAATCATCACTGGAACTAAGTCAGTGCATTTATACACATCCACAGGCCCCCCAAAAAGCACTGGGCCACATGTATACTCATCTTCAGATAAAGGGTTAATGAGGGAATTGTGTGTACGGTATTGCCTCGATCTCCCCTAAGTGCTATTTTCTTCATAACAATTTTTTTCTATTTTCATTTTATTTCAGAGCATCGCAGGCCACAAAAAAAGCTCCTCAGGGGCTACATGCGGCCGACAGGGCCAGATTGACACCCCTGCTATAAAGGAAAAGCGGGAGGCTGTAAAAAAAAATAGAGATACAGAATTGAAGAGATAGAAACCCAAATTAGTGAACTGAAAGACAAATCTATAGATTCCAATCTAAAGGAAGGACAAATAACCAAAAAATGCAAAAGAGACTGAGAAAAGCTTGATAATAATGTGGGACACCATTAAGAGGAACAACCTGCATCTTGTAGGAATTCCAGAAGAGGAAGAAACAAACAAAGTTACATCTACACAGAGAATAGTCCAAGAGCGCCAGCCAAAGAACTTTGCTCAATGTCTAAAAGAGAAAAAGACGATTATTTAGGAAGCCAAAAGAACCCCAGCCAGGAGAGATTCTAAAAGGCAAACTCCACGGCATATTGTAGTCAAGATGTCAAACATCAGAACGGAAACAACAAACAATCTAAAAGCACCTAGAGAAAAAGATCAATTACACACAAAGGTTCAGCAACTAAATATGGTGGTATAATACAATTATTTCAAGACAAGAAAAGCCAAAAGCAAGACCACCATTACAAAAAATACTCAATGAAGTACTGTGGCCAAAAAAACCAACAGCAACAACACACAAACCTGAAACCAACATTCAAGACAATTCCTCACAAAAACCAGCACACACGGAACAACACCCAGAGCAAGGGAACGACACAGGAAGAACAAAGAAACTGAACACAATACACATCCAAACACACAACACACGCATATATAAACCAAAATGGTGGAAACAAATACACATACATGTCAATAATTTCACTGAATGTTAATGTACTAAATACACCAGTACAGAGACAGAGAGAAGCTGAATGGATAAGAAAGCAAGCCCCATCAATATGCTGCCTACAAGAAAAACACCTCACAAACAGAGACTTGAAGACATTAAAAATCAGAGGTGGAACAAAAGCATACCCAGCAAACAGCAACAAAACTCAGCAGGGGTAACAATATTAATCTCCAAGAAGATAAACTTCAAGGTAAACAACATAACGAGAAAAGATTGAATACTACATACTGATAAAGGGAAAAATAGCTCAGAAAACCATAACTTTAATAGTCATCTATGCACTCAATGAAATACCTTTGAAATACATCAGATCCTCATAGAATTGAAAAAGGACCAAGACACATCGACAGTAAGAACAGAAGACTTCAATACACCACTCTCAAAGAAAAAAAAATGTCAAGAAAAAAGGCAATGAAGACCAAAAAATGTTTAATAACACAATCAATAAAAACTATCTTGGATGTATGAGCCCCTAATAAAATGTTTTTTAAAAAAACTATCTTGGAGGGAAGATGGTGACTGAGTAACACATACCAGAGGGACTCCACAGAAATCAACCCAGGAGAGCTAGTAAGAGGGAAATTCAACACTGCTGGGTCGCAGGAGGCGCATCATAAAGATAAGTAGGCACAGATCCACAAGGTTTGAAGGGACTGGGGGGCCCTCAAAGTTTAGTATTAAGGTAGTAGATAGACATTGGGCCTCCATTCAAGTACTGCCTCAATGCAACACTGTGTTCTATTAAACTGGCATTCCATTATGCTCACCTTCCCAACACAATCGATGAAGACAAATGAGTGCATAAGCAAATGTGGTGAAGAAAACTGATGGTGGCAAAAGATATAGTGTCTAAGGTCTTAAAGACTCAAGGTAAACAAGCGAACATCTAGCTGAGGAGCAACAAAGCCCACATGGAAGAAGCACACCAGCCTGTGGGATTATGAGGTGTCAAAGGGATGAGGTAGGAGCCATCAAAGAACAAAAAATATTATCATTGTGAACGAGGGGGGTGCAGATTAGGGAACCAAGAGAGACTCATCTGTAGACAACTGGACATCCCCTTACAGAAGGGTTGGGGGGTGGGGCGAGACAGCCAATCAGGGTGCATTGTAGCAACAATGAAACTTACAACTTTCTTCTAGTTCTTTAATGCTTCCTTCCCCACCACTATCATGATCCCAATTCTAATTTACAAATCTGGCTAGATGAGAGGATGTACACTGGTACAGATAGGAACTGGAAAAACAGGGAATCCAGGACAGATGATCCCTTCAGGACCAGTGGTGAGAGTGGGGATACCAGGAGGGTGGAAGGAGGGGGGGGAGGGGAAACCGATTACAAGGATGTACATATAACCTCCTCCCTGGGGAATGGACAACAGAAAAGTTGGTGGAGGGCGATGTTGGACAGTGCAAGATATTACAAAATAATACATTGCCAAGGGTTAATGAGAGAGAGGGCAGCGACGGGTGGGGGGGGGGAATGAGGAGCTGATGCCAAGGGCTTAAGTGGAGAGCAAATGTTTTGAGAATGATGTGGGCAACGAATGTACAAATGTGCTTGACACAATTGATGTGCTATGGATTGTGATAAGAGTTGTATGAGCCCCCAATAAAATGATTTAAAAAAATAAAGATTTATTTGAACATAAAAAATAGATATAACTGATGGCATATATTCAATCTTGTTTTGTTAGGTGCCACCCAGTCAGTTCAGACTCGGTGACCCTATCGACAACATAAGGAAACAGTGCTTGTTTCTTGTGTCATCCTTACACACGTTTTCTCTTTGAGCCTATGATTTCAGTCATGTCAATCCATCTTTTTTGCTGTGCCTTTTCTGTAACAAGCATTCTTTCAGGGACTGGTCTCTCCTGAAAACCTGTCCAATGTCCAACATCTTGCCATCCTTGTATCTAAGGAGCATTCCGGCTGTACTTCTTCCAAGACAGATTTGTTGTTGTTTTTTGGCAGTCCAATTACTTCCAATATTTTTCACAAGCACCATAATTCAAATACATCGATTCTACATTGATCTTCCTTAATCAATGTCCAATTTTTACATGTGAATGAGATGATTAAAAATGCCATGGCGCCCAAAAGACTGGACTGGAAAACGCTCCTAAGGGCCAGCAAACGATCCCTGAACTAACTACAAGCTTTTCTCTTGTGAACTGTTTTGTTCTGTTCTTTGTCAGTGGTTTGTTTTTGTTGTTTTGTTGCCTGGTTGTATACTGTTGCTTTGTTTTCCTCTGTCTTGTTTTCGTGCATGTTAGTGTCTCCACAGGTCTGTCTGAATAGGACAGGCTGGATGAACTATCTGGAGGAAAAACAACGGGACCGACAGTTCCGGGGGGACTTGGGGTGGGGGGGTAGAGGGGTATAAGGAAGTGGTGTTAACAAACCCAGGGACAAGGGAAAAACATGGGACCCCAAATGGTAGAGAAGGGGGAGTGGCAGGCCTGGTGGGAAATGATCAAGGGTAAGGTTGCTTAGAGAAGAGGTATACTCTAGCCCAGGTGGCGACGAAGCATGGTAGTAGGGCAGGAGGAAAGTCAAGGGAGATGGAGGAAAGAGCTAGGAGTCAAAATGCATTCATGGAGGTCTAGATAAATACATGTACATGCAAATATATATAGGAGGATGGGGAAATAGATCTATGTGTCTATATTTATAAGTCAAGTATTAAGGTGGCAGAAGGACCTTGGTCCTCTACTCAAACACTCCCTCAATGCATGAATACCTTCTTTTATTAAATTGGAATTCTATGATGCTCACTCTCCCGACACAACGGCTGAAGTCAAAGTGGGTGAACAAGTAAATGTGGTGAAGAAAGCTGATGGTGCCCGGCTATCAAAAGAGGTAGTGACTGGGGTCTTAAAGGCTTGAAGATAAACAAGTGGCCATCTAGCTCAGAAGCAACAAAGTCCACATGGAAGAACACACCAGCCTGTGTGATCGAGGGGTTCCAAAGGGGTCAGTTACCAGGCATCAAAGAACAAAAAATCATATCATTGATTGCACACCTCCATGATAGGATTGCTGAAGACAAATGGGTGCATAAGTAAATGTGGTGAAGAAAGCTGATGGTGCCCAGCTATCAAAAGAGATAGTGTCTGAGGTCTTAAAGGCTTGGTGAACAAGCGGCCATCTAGCTCAGAAGCAAAAAAGCCCACATGGAAGAAGCACACCGGCCAGTGCGATCACGAGGTGCCAAGGGACCAGGTATAAGGCATCATGCAAAAAAAAGATGTAAGTGTGTGTATGTATGTGTATATATGTGTATATGTATGTGTATATATGTATATATATACCATATTAAATGAAGGGGGAAGTGCAGAGTGGAGACCCAAGGCCCAAGTGTCGGCCAATGGAGATCCCCTCATAGAGGCGTTTAGGCGAGGAGATGGGTTAATTAGGGTGTGAGGTAGTACCGATGAAGAACACAGCTTTCCCCCAGATCCTAGATGCTTCCTCACCCCAACTACCATGATCCGAATTCTACCTTGCAGGCCTGGATAGGACAGAGGCTGTACACTGGTACATATGAGGGCTGGAGGCACAGGGTATCCAGGGTGGATGATACCTTCAGGACCAAGGGTGTGAGGGACGATGCTGGGAGAGTGGAGGGTGAGTGGGTTGGAAAGGGGGAACTGATTACAAGGATCCACATGTGACCTCTTCCCTGGGAGATGGACAGCAGAGAAGGAGGGAAGGGAGACTCCTGACAGGGCAAGATATGACAACATAACGATGTATAAATTACCAAGGGCACATGAGGGAGGGGAGAAAGGGGAGGGAGTGGGGAAAAAAAAAGAGGACCTGATGCAAGGGGCTTAAGTGGAGAGCAAATGCCTTGAGAATGATTGGGGCAGGGAATGTATGGATGTGCTTTATACAATTGATGTATGTATATGTATGGATTGTGATAAGAGTTATATGAGTCCCTAATAAAATGTAAAAAAAGAAAAGAGGAGAAAAAATGATTAGGGCAAAGACTGTAAAGATGTGCTTTATACAATTGATTTATGTATATGTATGAACTGTGATAAGAATTGTATGAGCCCCTAATAAATTGTTAAAATTAAAAAACAAAAAACAAAAAACAAAAAACGTGGCTTACACTCAAGAATATATGGTAATTGGTGTTTTCAGCTATCTCTTCTCCTTTTGAGTCATGTCCCATCAGTAAATGAAGGTCCTGAAGGCTTTACTCATGTAGGGTGTATTCCACCCACATCACAATAGACTCTACTTTGTGAAGGCAGTTCTCCTGGAGTCATACTGAGTGTCTTCTGGACTGAAGGCTCATCTTCTGGCACCATCTCTGACAATGTTGTTCCTACTCTTAAGGTTTTCTGTATCTGATTCACTCTGTTTGTCTCCCTGTGAGACATTCCTGTTGACAAGCCACTTTGAGCTACACCGATGGAGCCAGGGCCCTGGAGATGGAGGAGTCATATGGAGACCCATGACATCGCTCAGATGCTTCCACCACCACTGGATCCGGATTTTTCACCCACTGGCCTGTGATTTTCCTCATTCAACATCATTGCATGTGTTGCTTGAGTCTGAAGAGGAATTTATAGACTGGTATTGGACATATGGACTAATATCAGACTTATGGACTTGATCTGGACTGGGCAGGGATGTTTTCTCAATATATAGTTGCTCTTTTATATAAAGTTCTTTTTTATACACGAGTGTCTCCCTGGATCTCTCTACCTGGACTAACACACAACCACCACAGTAAACCTGAGTCATGAATATCCCCGGGAGAAGCAGCTAGATTATGGGCCCCAAATGAAGTCTAGCTCCAGCCCAAGAATAGTCAGTTCTGAAAACATGGCCCTGCTCAATACTCACTCACATGAAAAGATCACTGAAGAGTGTCCTATGCATTGTGGTGAGAAAGCAGATGGTGCCTGGATCTCAAGTGGAATCGTGTTTGTGGTTTTAAGGTGTGTATTCAAATAAAAAGCCATCTAAGTAAGGAGTCCACTAAGCCAACATGGAAGAAAACCAGCTCGTATGAGTCAAAGATGACAATAAACTCAAATATGATGAAAGAAGTAATATCAGACCTAAAATTATGAACACCCAATTTGTGGAAGGCTATGGAGGACAGTGGGAGCCCAAAATCCATCTGCAGAATATCAAGACAAATTAAGCCACTGGCAGATCTCTAGTTACAGGCAAAGGTCTGAAATACTTACTACCAAACAAAAATCATTGTCATCCTGATTACGCTGGATCAAACTTGGGATTTGATCAGTTGACCTTGTAGATCCATCCTGAATTTGTTCTAGGTGTAAGGATCTCTTGCTTACTCCATGATAAAAACTTCTTCCCTGGCCTTTAAAATATTGATGGTGGTGGGTTAGGAAAAAAGAAATGATGTTGGTGCTTTTTATTTGTCTTTATATATTATTGTCTTATCCATATCATTTTATTTTTTGTTATTATTTCTGTTGGATTTACCAGTTGAAGCACAGGAGTGGATAAATATAGTTAACTGATGAAAGGGTTTCTAGGAGATATAGGGGTGGGTGAGCAGGGATTGGGGAGGGTGAGGCTATTTCGGGAGTAAACAATGAAGGTGGGAGGGGGAGTGAGTACTAGGACTCAAGGTGATTACACAACTCAATTTAAAGATGATTTAACCATGGGAGTGGGGGGGTATAGAGAAAATATTCTGAAATTGTGGTAATGATTGTACAATTCTTCTTGATATGACTGAACTATTGAATTGTGTGAATGTGGATTAAAGAGAATTTCAAAACTTAAAGTACAATGCTTTCTGTAATATGAAAATATCTATATACCTACAAGGAAGCCCAATTAGTATGACTATTATTCTAATTTAAGAATAAAGAAATTGAATTCTACCAACTTCAGTCTGAACTGATCACAAATATAATCAAGATGCATTATTGATAATTGGAATGAGAGCTGGAACAAAGAGGGACAATAGTTTGAAACTATGGCTTCAGAGAAACAAAAGTTGCTGATTGCATGATAGAATTTGCTGAGATGGACTTAAATGCAATACCTTTTTCAACAACATAATGTGTACTTGGATAGACAGCATACAGAATGTATAGATAGGTCTCATACTGACTACCTCCATGGGAAGAGATGACAGAGAAGCTCAGTAATAGCAGCCAAAAGGCTGACTGTGAAACAGAACATCAATTGCTCACAAAAAAGTTCAGGTTGATGTTGAAAATTAAAACATGCCCACAAAAGCCCCAATATGACCTTGCATATATCCCACCTCAATTTTATAGACACATCAAGAACAGCATTAAATATTAACAACACTGATGACAACTGATATGCTGTGGGATGAAATAAATGACAAGGTTATATAATAAGAAAGCAATATGCCAATAAAAAGAAAATAAAGCAGATATCAGAAGAGACCCTAAAACTTGCAGTTGATCATAGATCAACTGTAATAAATTTAAGAAATGAAGTTCACAGAAAATCACAAAGGGCAGATTAATGAGACAAAGTATCAAATATGCAGACTTGAAGTTAGAAAACCAAAAAGGAAGAACACACTCAACATATCTCATGCTGAAGGACTGAAAAAAAAAATCCAAGCCTTGAGTTAAACATTAAGGATTCCTATGGGCAAAATATTGAACAAAGCAGGAAGTACCCAAAGATGATGGGAAGAACACTCACTGTACTGAAAAGTACATTCAGCTATTTTAAGAGGTAACTTCTGATCAAAAACCAATGGTATTGAAGGAAGAAGTCCAAGCCCTATCAAAGGCATTCGCAAAAAATAAAGTTCCTGCAATTGGTCAATGGAAATGTTTCTTCAGCGAAGTAATATACAGGCTCGTCTATGCCTAAGAAATTTGGCACAAGGTTACAAGGCCAACTGAAAATCTGTGCCTACGTCAAAGAAAGGTGACACAACAGACTGCAGAAGTTATCAAACTTCTTATATTAATATCTGTTAAATAAACTTTTGCTGAAAAAAATTCATCAATGGTTACAATCAACAGAGTGCTGCCAGAAATTCAAGTCAGATTCAGGAGAGGATGTGGAACAAAGGATTTATCATTGATTATATGAGATGGATCTTGGCTGAACAAAGATAACAACTGTTGCTACTTGCGTTGTAAAGGTAACAGGGTACATAGATCATAACTATTGATCACATTTGGAAAAATGGGAATTCCTCAACCCTTGATCATCCCTGTACAAACCAAGTGGTATTTGAGGCATTCATTGGAATAGAACAATATGGGGCTGTTTAAAAGCAACTAATATTCATGTCAGAGCTGCTTTCTTTCGCCATATTTAATCAAAATGTATGGTGAAATAATAATCTAAGAACATATGAAGACAGGCCCAGGATTGGAGAGAGTGTTTATTAACAACTTACAATATACAGATGACACCTCAACTGCTACAGGTGAGGACCTGAAACACTTGCTGATGAAGATCAAGGGTTGCAATCTTCAGTATGGAATACAACTCAATGCAAAGGAAACCAAAACCCTTATAATCAGTAGTCAACATTATGGTAAAGACTAATATTATCTAAAATGTCATTCTGCTTGGATTGACAAGCAATGCCCATGGAAGGAGCAGTCAAGAAAACAAACAGTATTGCACTGGGCAAATCTGCTGCACAAGACATTTTAGTGTTGAAGAGCAAGGGAGTCACTTTGAGACTGAGACCTGTCTGACCCAAGAGAGTGTGGCATTTGGGCATTAAGACCAGAGAAGAATGGATACATTTGAATCATGGTATTGATGAAGAACAGTGAGAAGACCAGGGACAGGCAGAACAAGTATTCTAGAACAAATACAGCTAGAATGATCCTTAATGGTAAAGATGACAAGATTTCATTTCACATACTTTGAACATATTGTCTCAAGTTGTTGGACATCAGACTTGTTAAAATAGGGTAGTAAAAAAGATTCTCACAATGGACTGATAAAATGGTTACAAGTTCAAACCTAATTGTGAAGAGGCACAGGACGGTAGTATTTTGCTCTTTTGTACACTGGGTTGCTATGAAGAACCAACTAAATAGCACCTAAAAATGATCAGCTTAATGAGCTTTGTCTTCTCTTGATGAATGTTTCTTCTTGATTACATTTCATTGACTTACCTTCAATGCTACCTACTTCTGTAATCTTTTGGATTTTAATTTGCTGTGTTGGTATAATTTCTAATGTTTCATTAATTTTGTTATTGTAGTCGTCCCTGAATTTTCCCAAAGTTTTGTTTGCCTTGCAATATTCTCTATGTAAAATGCCCAATTATTAACTATTAGGAAGTTCCCATGACATTTCTTCCTTAGAAAGGGTTTCTAGATCTTTATTTTGGTGAATTGTTTCTTTGGGTGAAATGAAATTGAATTTTTCAGTGTACTGTAATGGTACTATTTGTACTTAATTGGTGATTATATGTTGTTAGGTGCTAAGCACCTGTCTCCTTATGGGTGTGACACAGAACGGGAATGACTATAATTCTCTGTTCACTGCGGAGTGCAGTTGAGAACAGATTTAGAAGATGTTGGCCACTATCATTAGTCAAAAAGTGGCCCCCACCTGTAGGTAGAACACCTATGGTAAATGGGTGGGGGGAGGGGGAGGGCTGGGCACCTGGGCTGCCAGCTATTGATATGGGGCAGTTGTCAGCTCATTGTTCTGATCAAACCCTGTTCACAAAACTTCATAATGTTCAACAGCAATGGGTACAAGAAGAAAATCTTCCAATGTTGATTATAGTGATGATTTCACATTAAACACAAATTTCATAATGGATGTGCTGTAATGTCAGTTGAGAATGTACTAGTCTCGTGTCTTCATATTTAGATTTTATTCAGCTTCTTGTAGTCAGCATTCAAATAATCTCTCTATCCTCTCCTCTAAAACTGAGGGTCCCTGGATTTTCATTCGTGTTTTATTTGGTCTTTCACATATTTCTTGTAAAGGATCTTGGTAGTGTGTCTGTTTGGGCCAGGTCCGGACCAGGCAGCCCCTTGCACCAGCCTCTCAAGAAGACAAATGACCTGCTGAACTTCAAAGCAGCTGCCTCCAGCATGTCACAAAGCTTACCCCCGGGCAGAACACAGACTCCCCCCCAGCGTGCCAGGAAGCAAGTTTGCTGAGAACAAGATGATTTATGGACAGGTCATCTCCTGCTCCGAAACTTGCAGCCGCAGTACAAAGAACCTCCCTTCCCCTTACCGGCCCATATGCCTTTAAGCCCATATAATATGTATATATCCTGCCACCCTAGCACCATGCGCGACTTCCTTAACCTATTCTTGTTGGGTTGCGGAATCCATCTGGGAGTTCTTTTCCCTCAATAAAATCTTTCTCTTTCACTCATTTTTGTCTGAACCCTGCCTCTGTTCTGTAACTCTGTCTCAATCTCTCGGTGTCTATTTAATCTTGGCAGAAGTCCTTCTTGATTATCTTTTAGTTCTATTTCCACATGACTTTTTGGAAAAGCTTTACTCACTTACTTAACATTTCATCATTTCATAATTTAAAATATAGTAGAGATGACCAAAACTACAGCCCCAACAAACACTTATGGGGTTGCTGAGTTGAAAATCTTAAACAGCACCCAACATGCACAGCAACAACAATCTAATACTAAGTTTTTATTTAATTAAAGAACACTTCATCATTGTACCTGTTTACAGAATTAGTTTCGCATTCAACAATTCTTAATTTGTTTCTTTTGTGACATTAGTTGTAATCCCTTAAACATCCTTTTTGGGTTCCCATTTCACCCTCTTCCTGCCTTCTGAACTTGGCTTTTAGCAACATTTCTTCTCATATGATTGTCAGTATACTTTGTTCTCATGAGTCCTCACAAGTGTTACTATTTTACAGGTCTGTCCAGTATGGCATAAAAATGATCTCTGGGAATAGGTTCATTTTCAGGTTTGACGGATGTTTAAGGGTTATAGTCTTAGGGGGAGAGGGGATTCTCTACCTGTCTTTATCAGACCAGTGAAGCTGGTCTTTTCTCTCCTACTCTGTTCAGGATCTTCGATTTTTACTAGAGTGGTAGCCAGGAACCTTCCAGTTCTCCTCGTCTTAAGGTTAGAGAGGTTGTGGGATACAGAAAGGTTTTCCCCAGGTTGTCACAACCTTATTATGACACATGGTAAATGACTGTACACTTGGAGGTCAGCTGCTTAGCGGGTATCTTGTCACAGGTGTATCCCCAGTGTTTCCCCCTTCCTATTGTCTGTGTATTCCTAGCTCGTCCCCTTTCTGTCACGCATAAACCTATTGTACAGCCCCTTCCTGTTACGCATATGGTTACCTGTCACTAGGGGGCTTGAATGTCCTCAAAATGTATATACAGCATGATTAGAAATATGATACATTTTCTCTCTGTGTGTGGACCTGGCTGTTGAGATCATGGCCGTCCTGAAGGTGAGCAATTGTATACTTTATTTTGTCTGTTGTCTCTTTAATTTTACCCCTCAATTACACAACTGGACCCGTTTGATTGTGGGAGTTGGTACCCCTCAGGAGGTAGGAGTTCATGTGGTCCAATAGTTCTTTAACCTAATTGTTTGGGTCTTTGATTTCAACTCTTTTCCAAATGGAAAGAGACTAACAGTTGGAACTTAACTGGTCACCACGCAAGCTTATAAGACTCCCTGTAACTGCTACTCATCCAAATAAAATGCAAAACATTTGGTTTAAAGACTGTTACACCAATTGACCTAGACAGTCTCCAAACTATGGTCTTTACCCTTCCAGTCCAGTGCCTCAGAACTTGAAGGTGTTTTTGGACATGAATAAGTTTTCATAACTTTGTACCCTGTATGCTCTATCACATACGTGGACATATTGACATATTTACAGTACAAATAAGTATATCAAAATAGTCCCTGCCACACAGGTATACTCCCACAGACCACCGGTTCAACTCATATCTACCTATATATATACATACACTTATAAATTATTATTTGCTTTCACTGTTATTTCAAAATGGTGATTGGTATCTTTAAAAGGCATTTGAATCCAAAAACACAAGTAAATAGATAATGAATGATTGACTACAAGCTAAGCAACTCTAAGAATTGCTGGCAGTTCCCAAAAGCTGAGAAAAACGATATACGGACCTCCCTTATTTCAGAGAGAGAACAAGGTGCTGTCAACACTTGCCTTCAGATTTCTGGCCTCCAGAACCGAGAATAAACTTCCCTTTGTTTTAAGCTACCTTGCTTATGGCATTTAGTTGTTGCTGATGCACAAGTTTATTGATAGTCATGTGCCAGGCTAGCCATTACTGTCTGCCTTCGCAAATCAGATGATAAACAATTGTGGTTACACATTAAATATAGCAAGAGGTCTTACACATCATCGTAACTTGCTTGTGTGAAACATTAATAAATATTCAAGAATCTTGGGCTTCTTGGCTTCACCAGGAATGCTACAGCATCCCTGCCGAATGTAAGACCCATGAGGGTCTGCCTTCTTCTTGTACAGCCAAATGCAACTGTGTTTGGGGGGAAAAGAGGAAAAAGACTCAAAGGTAATTAACAAACCACTAATATAAAATGTTATATATATGGATAGAGATTACTGCAAGGATGAGAATTCTTAGGATTCTAATAATTTCTTAGAAATGAGCACTAAAACTATGTAGTCAAGTAATTCTGGTTTTACATAAAGAATGCCTGCAATTTTAACAATTAAACAGTGGTGTCAGGTAGATGGAAAGATGTACAGATGTCTCCAAGAGCTGGACTCTGTCTAAATGTGAAGCTATGACAGCACATGTTCCAGAATTCCTTGTCTGATTAACTGTTCACACTTCCAACGAGGTAAAAAATGCTGAGGGAAAAAAGGGACACAGAAAAGAAATTATTGGAAAATAACCTCTTGGATTATATTTTACATCAATAAAAAACAAACTAATAGCTTATTTTAAAATTCCAACAGTGATAGATCATAATCAACTCAACAGTAACAAGTAGTTAATAGGGAATTAAGTTCACTTTACTATATTTATTGCTTTATTCAAATTTTGTTAAAGCTATTGGTATTTTAATCAGAATTACTTAAATGAATTGTATAGTTTAAATTAAATTCAATAAGAAACTTGTAAACACGGAAGTGGTTTTTTGCCCAACTTTAATAAACCCTGAATTTTCCAGGAGTGTAACTAGTATATATTTTTTTTTAAAAAAGAAGAACTTATGTATTAAGGACATCAGGTATAATGAATAACTATACAGACAACTTACAACAAAGACACAAGAGATCTAGTAAAACTAGGTAATCTTGGAACCTTGAGCTTCAGAAGAAATTATAGAAAAGTGGACTGAAAACTAACTAGAAGATGAAGGGAAACAAAAGTGGTGCAAGAACAGACAGGTGAATTGTCAGCTAGCCTGACGCATTCCATCCAGACAGAAGCCTGGCACATTGGTAGCTGGCACTAAGAAAGGATCCTCACTTGTTTCCCACACCCTCCTGATATCACAATTGCCAGCCCCTACCTTCACCCATACACCAGACAGAGATATCCTTGTAAGTCCATTTCTGCTTGAAGACAAAGCTATGCCCTCATGGTTTAACATCCCCATGCCTAGAGATGGATTATCACCCCCATGCCCAGAAATGCTTGAGATTCTCCTCATAGCACTAGCAAAAAATACAATGCTGGATCCCTCGCTGCTCTTGGACACGTGGAAAGTTCCCCCATGATTAGCCATTCTGACCCAGCTGCTTCTCTACCAGAAAGATTCCCCTCAGCTATCACCTAAGCTGTAAAAACACCCTACTGGATCAGGTGCGTGGACCACAGAAAACAGATAGGCCTGCCAAGCTCCATCTGGAATCAATATTCAACCCCCTAGAGGCTGTGACCTATACAAAAAGGTCCTCACCCCAAGTTTTCTCTTTGTTTTTCCTTTTCCTTCACTTCCTTTTATTTATTTTAATCACTTCTGCACTCTGCTTTCTTCTTTATTTCTGCTTCTACTTCTATTCTTTCCATTTTAATTTACTTTTCCAGTTCCCTTCCTTTCCTTTTTTATGTTTTGATTAGCTTCTCTTTTATTTTTCTCTACCTTGGTTTTTGACACACACACACACACACACACACACACACTTCTAGTTATTAAATTCCTTTCACTTGCTCTTGTTTGTCCGCTGTCTCTTGCTGGTTTCTTTTTCAAAAATTATTTCTTCGTTGGCAATTTTTTTTGTCCCTTCCTGTTCTACCTGACAGTGGACAGCAATCGCAGGCCTAGCCACCTCTATGCCTGTAGTCATACCTATACAGTGACAGACACTACATACTCCTGTACCACCTGATCATCTTTACGTAAGTGAGACCACCAAACAAACCATTGCTAACTGTGCTATAATAACAACAAACAGTACCACACACATTCTCAAATTATCCTTTACAACAACCAGTAGATAGGTGGAGTGTCTGCAGTCTCAAGATACTAAGATCAATTAAACACAAAAACACTAATACTACAACATCTCAGTGGCAAAGGCAATTTAAGTTTATATGAAGAAACAAGACAGAACAGCTGAAGCACATGACCAATATAGAGCTAGAAGACCTTTTTTCAGGAAGAAAAGGCATTGAAATTACCTGATAAACTATTAAAAATTATACTTTTATACTATCAATGAACCGGGAGAAAGGAAAGATTGCGAAGCTAAAGAAAAACTGAACACACACACACACACACTTTAGAGTAATTCAGGAAAGCACTAAAATAACACATCAATTGAAACTAGAAACTGTACACCACAGCAAAGAGAAATTCAGAAGATTAATACTAAGATGAGAGAAACAGATAACACATTAGAAGAGCAAAGGACTTTGTGAGTAGAAGGAGGCAGGGGAAGGGAGTGGTAAGCAAACAACGCCAAAGACAGGGGAATAACTAAGGAATTAAAATCAACAATGAGGAGGACATAAAGAGATCCTGGTGGTGTTGGGGTAACAGCAATTTAGCTGAGAAGAACTACTAAGGTGGAAGAAGGGTGAGTGTGATGGTGAGGTAGAAGAAAGGTAAAAAGAAACAGGAAAGATCTAGGAAGCAAAGCTATAGATAGAAGTATAAGCATAAGTGTGTACCTATGTAAATACATTAATTCATAAAAATAGAGGTATTGGTCTATGTACATCATATATGGCAAGACATTGATGTAGTAGATGGACTTTAGGTCTCTGCTCAGGGCCTGCCTTCAATACAAGAATACTTTGTTCTAAGAACCTGGCATGTTGTGATGCTCACCCTCCTGGCATGATCGGTGAAGACAAAATGGGTGCACAAGCAAATGTGGTAAAGAAAGCTGATGGATTGCCTGCAACAATGATGCAAAAATAGAGCGATACTGGGGATGGTTCAGGACTGGATGGGGTGTGCTCTCTTGTCTAGAGGGTCACTGTGAGGTGGAGCTGGTTCGACAGCACCCGACCACAACAACAACAGAAAACTAAGACTGGCTCTGACAAGTGTCAGATGATGCTCACCCAGGCTTGGACATTAACTTTCCATCACATTAAATGTAATCGCTTGGTGTCAGAGTTGGAGAAGCTGCTATTCATACTCTAGTGATCAAGTGTTATGTGAGAAAATTACTTGTACATTTACTAGTTTGCTATTCATACCTTATTTCAGTTTAGCTTAATAACCCATTCCCTTGTTTTCTTTATCTCTGGGGAAAATAAGTATCACTAATTGGAGCAGGATATGTGAAAGTACTGCAAAAATAAAACACACCATGCTAATATTAAAAAAAAAAAAGAAAGCTGATGGTACCTCTTCTATCAAAAGATATAGCATCTGGGATCTGAAAGGCTTGAGGTTAAACAAGCAGCTGTCTAGCTGATAAACAAACCCACATGGAAGAAGCACACCAGCCTGTGTGATCATGAGATGGGATCAGGTAACAGGCATCAGAAGACCCAAAACACACACACACACACCCCACACACCCCCCCCCAAATCCATCTGTAGATAATGGAACATCTCCTTGCAAAAGGGTCACAAGGGATGAGTCAACTAGGATGCAGTATAACACCAATGAAATATACAATATTCCTCTGGTTCCTTGAGGTTCCTCACCCCCCACTACCATGACTCCAGTCCTGCCTTTCACTGCGGGCTAGACCAGAACATGTACACAGATACAGATAAGAGCTCGACACACACTGAATCAAGAAATAACAATGGAAGTAGTGATACCAGGAGGGCAGGAGAAAGGTGACTCCAATGATTGACACATAACCACACCCCCACCCCAGGGGGACGATCAACAGAAACCAAGGGTGACGGGAGAGAGTGGTTGGTTAAGATATGAAAATAATAATAATTTATAATTTATCAAGGGGTCAAGGTGGGGTGGGTAGGGAGGGGAAAAAGAGGGACTGATATTTTGACCCTGGCCTCTAAACCCCTGATAAGGCCTGACCGTGGCAGCCTGCTCTCTGCTGGCTCCTCTAAGCCCCATGTCCATCACATGGGTGGTTCATTTTCTGTCAGCGCCCACGTAACTGACATATCTCCCCCACTTGCCTGAAAAGACAGCCAGGAGATCACCTCGCTAGGGTTGGGATCAACGGTGGCCCTCTCTCCTTTGGGGACTGCCTACACCAGCGGAGCTCTTAACACTGGTCTCACTTCATGCCCTGCCTTGCCCTAGGGGCTAACTGACCCTGGGGCACAGCAAGGCCAGTATCATCACAAGGGCATAAGGACTGCACCTCTTGGCCTCCTAGTACAATCCTGCCCCTTGAGAGTCCCTGGGGTCTAATAGTAAGGGCTCAAATAGAAAGTAAATGTTTAGAAAATAATCTTGGCAACATATGTACAAATATGCTTGATACAATTGATGTATTGATTGTTATAAGAGCTCTAAGAGCCCCTTTATTAGTCTAGGTACTTTGGAGAAGTAAATCTACAGCAACTTGTGTATAAGAGAGAGTTGTATGTAAAGGTTAAGTGCGCATCAAGAAAATATCCCAACCCAGTGCTGCCCAAGCCCACAAGTCCAACATTAACCCATTAGTCCAATAACAGTCCACAAAGTCCTGCTCCATCTCACAAAACAGACACAATGATGTCGACTGCAGAGGAAAGCTGAGTCAATGAATATGTAAGCATCTCAGCGCTGGCAGGGGTCTCCACGTGGGTGCTCCAGCACCCAGGGCTGCATCGGGGTACGTTCATGTGGCTTCTCCCTGGGGATGTCTTGCAGGAAGTCTGTCTTGCAAGCTGGCTGTAGCAGGGAACTGCGAAAGCAGTTGCACCCTGGTGTGACCACAAATCAAGAGACCCGAGAACTAGAAAGGTGAGGCTCACTGAGCCATTTATCCCTCTGCCCTTCAATTAACCCCACATGTGTTTATCGGCCAGGTTGGCACAATAAACTGAGTCCCCAGTAGTATGATCTTTTAATTTTAAAAAAGAGCAAATGGACTAGAATTGAATCAGAGAGAGTTCATCAGTGAGATTAAAGAAAATCTCTCAACCTAATTTGGTAAAGGAATAATTTTTAAAATAGACAAGAAAATCTAGAGAAAATCACAGAATTCTGTGGGACAACATCAAGTACATTATGTGTGATTGGACAAAAAAACAGGAAGAAACAAACAAAACAATCAAAAGAGCAGAGAGAAGGAAACTTCCTTAATATATCATGACATGGTAAAAAATGTACTCATGAAGCTAAACAAACCAAAAGCAGGGCTGACTGAAATAAAATAATCATGACATATCATGATGAAAGTTACAAATGACAGGAATCCTGACAGCAATTGAGAAAAAATAAGTTACTTAAAAAGAGGAACTGAAAACAAAAATTGTCTTAGAAAAAGTGCATCCAGAAGGCTCTGTAGCAGAAAATGACGAGACTTGGTTTAATGTACTTTGGACATGTTGTCCAGGGAGACAGACCTTGGAGACGTGTCCCACGCATGATAAAAGTAACGGGTTTTAGAACCGAGGAAGACCTTCAACAAGATGGATTGACACAGTAGCTGCATCACTGGGCTCAAAGATAAGAACAATAGTGAGGACTGCACAGTATGGGGCAGAGTTTTGCTCTATTGTCCATAGGAACACTGAGTTGGAATAACTCCACAGCACCTTCCAATAACAGCAACAACACCACCATCTATCATACACGAACACACTGAAGCAGGAAAAGTAAACATACATATTGAAAAGAGAAACGAGTCATGCAATTAAAAACTCCCAATACATTCAAAGAAGAGTTGACACCAATTTTATTCAAACCATTGTAGGACATAATAAAAATGGAAAGTCCCCAAATTCATTTTATGAAACTTGTAAAATCATTATACCCAAATCAGACAGAAACATAGCCAGGAAAGAAAATAATACAGCAATATCCCTTATGAACATAAATGTAAAAATATCTCAACAAAACCCTACCTAATAAAGCCAACAATAAATATCTCAGTAAAGTAAATCATCATGACCAACATGAATTCATAACAAGGGTGCAATGATGGTTACATATTAGAAAAACAATCAATGTTATCCACTATATAAACAAAACAACAGGAAAGAACTTTATAACCATATTAGAAAAATTCAAATCCTACAATCCTGAGAAGAAAATGGGACCAACGGTTCCAGGGGATAATAGAAAGGGAGAGCTAGGGAAGGGGGAGGGGAGCCAACAGACCCACGGACAGGGAACAAAAAGAGATCTAAAATTGATGGAGAGGAAGGTGTAGAATGCCTGGTGGGGTTAGATCAAGTGCAATGTAGCTGAAAGAGGAATTACTGAGAGCCAAATGAAGGTCAAACATGATAGTGGGACAGGAGGAAAGTAAAGGGAAATAGAGGAGGAAAGGAGGCAAAAGACATTTTTTTTTTACATTTTATTAGGGGCTCATACAACTCTTATCACAATCCATACAAATACATACATAAATTGTATAAAGCACACCCCTACATTCTTTGCCCTAATCATTTTCAAAGCATTTGCTCTCCACTTAAGCCCTTTGCATCAGGTCCTCTTTTTTTCCCCCTCCCTCCCAGGTCCCCCCTCCCTCATGAGCCTTTGATAATTTATAGATTGTTATTGTGTCATATCTTTCCCTATCCGGAGGCTCCCTTCCTCCCTTTCTCTGCCGTCCATCTCCCAGGGAGGAGGTCACATGTGGATCCTTGTAATCGGTTCCCCCTTTCCAACCCACTCACCCTCACTCTCCTAGTATCACCCCTCAGACCCCTGGTCCTGAAGGTATCATCCACCCTGGATTCCCTGTGTCTCCAGCTCCCATATGCACCAGTGTACATACAACCTCTGCCCTATCCAGTCCTGCAAGGTAGAATTCGGATCATGGTAGTTGGGGGAAGGAAGTATCCAGGATCTGGGGGAAAGCTGTGTTCTTCATCGGTACTACATCGCACCCTGACTGACCCATCTCCTCTCCTAAACCCCTCTATGAGGGGATCTCCAGTGGTTGACAAATGGGCTTTGGGTCTCCACTCTGCACTTCCCCCTTCATTCACTGTCGTATATATATATATATTTTGCATGATGCCTTTGGCACCTCGTGATTGCACAGGCTGGTGTGCTTCTTCCATGTGGGCTTTATTGCTTCTGAGCTAGATGGCCGCTTGTTCACCTTCAAGCCTTTAAGACCCCAGACACTATCTCTTTTGATGGCCGGGTACCATCAGCTTTCTTCGCCACATTTGCTTATGCACCCGTTTGTCATTGGTGATCGTATCATGGAGGTGTGCATCCAATGATATGATTTTTTTGTTCTTTGATACCTGATAACTGATCCCTTCAGGACCACGCGATCACACAGGCTGGTGTGTTCTTCCATGTGGGCTTTGTGCCTTCTGAGTTAGATGGCCGCTTGTTTATCTTCAAGCCTTTAAGACCCCAGACACTATCTCGTTTGATAGCCGGGCACCATCAGCTTTCTTCACTACATTTACTTGTTCACACACTTTGGCTTCAGCAGTTGTGTAGGGAGGGTGAGCATCGTAGAGTGCCAACTTAATAAAAGAAAGTATTCATGCATTGAAGGAGTGCTTGAGTAGAGGTCCAAGTTCCTTCTGCCACCTTAAAACTAAACCTATAAATACAGAAACATAGATATATTTCCCCATCCTCATATATATATTTGCATGTACATGTCTTTGTCTAGACCTCTATAAATGCCCTTTGACTCCTAGCTCTTTCCTCCATCTCCCTTGACTTTCCTCCTGCCCTACTACCAAGCTCCATCCCCACCTGGGTTACAGCTATACCTCTTCTTTATGTAACCTTACCCTTGATCATTCCCTACCAGGCCTGCCACTCCCTCCTCACTACCATTTTGGGTCCCATGTTGTTCCCTTGTCCCTGGGTTTGTTAACACCACTTCCTTACCCCCCCACTTCCCCTATCCCAAGCCCCCCCCGGAACTGTCGGTCCATTGTTTTTCCTCCAGATAGTTCATCCAGCCTGTCTTATTTAGACAGACCTGTGGAGACAATAACATGCACGAAAATAAGACAGAGGAAAACAAAGCAACAGTATACAACTAGACAACAAAACAACAACAAATCACTGACAAAGAACAAAACAAAACACATCAAGAAAGAAAACTTGTAGTTAGTTCAAGGATTGTTTGTTGGAGGCAAAAGACATTTATAGAGGTGTAAATATACACACATATATAAAAATATACTTATATAATTATAGGGATATGGGTCTATGTTCATATATTTATGTTTAATATCAAGGTTACAGATGAATATTGGTTCTCTATTCAAGTCCTCCCGCAACGCAAGAACACTTCCTTCTAATAACCTGGCATTCTGTGATGCTCACCTTCCTGACATGATAGCTAAAGTCAAATGGGTGCATTAGAAAATGTGGTGAAGAAAGCTGATGGTGCCTAGCTATGAAAAGATACAGTGTTTGGGGTCTTAAAGGCTTGACGTTAAACAAGCGGCCATCTAGCAGGGAAGCAATAAAACCCACATGAAAGAAGCACACAGCCTGTGTGATCACAAGGTGTCAACAGGATCAGGTATCAGATGACCCAAAACAAACCATCATATAGATATGAATTGAGGGGGGGGTTTGGAGTGGAGACCCAAGGCCCATTTGTAAACAATTGGACATCTCCTCACAGAAGGGTCAAGTCAGTCAGGGTGAAGTTTAGCACCAACAAAATACACACTACTCTAGCTCTTTAATTGACCTTGGCACCCCACTATCCTGACCCCAATTCTAGCTTACAAATCTGGCTTGACAGGAACATGTACCCTAGTACATATCAGAGCTCTTGGTACACGGAATCCAGGACAGATAAATCCCTCAGGAACAGTAATGGGAGTAGCAATACCATGAGGGGAAGGGGAAGAGGGGAGAGGAAGGGGAGAAAAGGAAAACCAGTCACAATGATCGACATATAAGCCACTCCCCACCTGCAGGGGACAAGCAACAGAGTAAAGGGAGACTGCAGACAGTGTAAAATATGAAAATAATAATAATTTATAATTTAACAAGGAGTCATGAGGGTGAGGGAGGGAGGGAGGGAAATAAAACAGGAGCTGATACCAAGGCCTCAATTAGAAAATGTTTTGAAAATAATGGTGACAACATATGTACAAATGTGCTTGATACAATTGATATATGGATTGCCATAAGAGGTGTAAGAGCCCCTAGTAAAATGATATTAAAAAATACATCTACCTCTCCGTCTCTCTGCCACCCCGAGTGTGGTGGTGCTCCGACTTCACCATGTCATCTCATAAGACTTTCAGGATCAAGAGATTCCTGGCCAAGAAACAGAAGCAGAATCTGCCCATTCCCCAATGGATTCGAATGAAAACCGGTAATAAAATCAGGTACAACTCCAAGAGAAGACATTGGAGAAGAACCAAGCTGGGTCTGTAAGGAGCCCCCTGAAGGATGGCACGCATGGCCGCATTTTCCCAGGCTCAAATCATGAATTAAGATTTTTGTCCCCATCTGAGGAATTGAACTTCAATCGGCAAATAATCTGGTTTATTCCTTGTTCTTTTGCTTCCTAATCAAGTTTAACAATAAATAATGTAAGGTTGTTGTTGTGAGAAAAAAAATACATCTATACTACTATAATACCTCAAGTAGAAAAAGACAGAAAATGGGGTAAGATGGCCACCATATAACAAGCCCGGGAAGATGTGCTCAGCAACTACCAAAGAGTTTCCACTATGCGAAAGATTCTGCACTTCCTGGTAGCAAGAAATTCAACTTAAAAGCCAAGTTGACCCAAGTTTCTCAAAGTGGAAAGCAGCAAGGCCTGCTGACAGACCCCCTTTACGGATGAGCAGCAACATGAGTTGCTTCTACAAGCATCGTGATTCTTCGTGGCCCCTGAGAAAAGACAGTCAGCCAGCCAACCCTCTACTTCCCTGGCCTCTAGGGACACAGATAGCTAGCAGATCACTTGGGCAGCTTGGTACACACATACTCAGTACCCAAGGTACGCTCTGTACCATTTCCCCATCTTCCTCCTCTTTTCCTGCTTTGTTCTACAAGGCATTCCATCCCGTGTGCCAGCGCCATGATACCGCATACATGTACACACAGACTACTAAAAGAGCAGGAATCCCCACCCACAAGGTAGCTTTATTATATATATTTTTGGATTTTGTACTTTTGTTCTATTTTAATACTCTCTCTCTCTCTTTTTTGATCTCCTACTTCCTCTTCTGGAGTGACTCCACCCTCCTGAGAATCCACATTCCTCCCAGGAAGAGACAGGTCTGTGTATCCCAGCATACCCACTCTAGCATGGGCTTTCCAGGACCTCCTAAGTGCACAGATATGCTCACATTCATTCACATTGCCACAATAGCAGAATCTGGTACCCACAACCATACCCAAGTCTTTTTTTTTTGATCCTTGTACTTCTATCAATTATCTTTCTATTTTCTTGCTGTTCTCTCATTAAATATCTTTCCATGAAACCTATTAATTGAGATTAACTCTCTGCCCGCAAGTGTCAACTCACAGTGATCCTATAGGACAGGGTAAAACTGTCCGGTGAGTTTCTGAGACTGTAACTGTTTATGGGAATAGAAAGTCTCCTTTTTTTGGCAGAGCAGCTGGTGGTTTTAAAATGTTGACCTTTCGGATTATAACTCAATACGTAACCATTATATGACCAGAGCTCCTTATTGTGATTACCCCTCTGAAAATATTTTCCCATTATTTTTGCAAGTCTGTTGGCTTATTCACAGTCACTTATTACTATCATTACTTTATTCTTATCATTACTTTTATTTTATTCTATTTTTCCCAGCCACTATCCCCACTTAGGCACCTTTCCCCTTCTTTTCATTTCACCACTGTATGTTTTCCAGCTCCTATTAGAACTCACCTGTGTCACTAGACAAACTCTACCTCTGTATGACCAGCAGCTCACACACCACAATGCTGAAGAAACAGCAGTCAAGCACAGAAAGCTTCCAAATTCAAGAAAACCAAACATGAACAACCAAGTAGCACTCAAACCAATGGAATAGTCTGAAGATGTGATTGTGAACCACCAGTAACAGAATTCAGAAGAATGATGCTTAGGTCAAGAGATCTGGGGAATGTTCATGAGAAAAACAGAAGAAATTGAGAAACTAAAATCCTTAAACCAAAGGATTCTAGAAGACAAGCAATGAGATAACTGAATTAGGCAACATAGTAAAAGGCTAGAGGAATAAAATGGAAAAGGAAAATAAAATAAATGAGCTTGAAGACAATTACCCTCACGACAGTAGACAAGAGAAGCAATCAACAAAAAACCCCGGAAGCATCCAAATAAATCCTGTAGGACACTATCATAAGAACCCATCTAAGAAAAGAAAAAAGAAAAGAAATGCTGGGAAAAGAACACCACCAAAAAAAAAATCTACAGAGAAGTACAAGAAACCATGGAAGAAAATTTCAACACACTATTCAACAAGCTGAGAAGAATGGACAACCAAAGAGAAAACATCAAGACATAAAGAAAAGGAGAGAATCTAAGGGCAGCTAGAGAAAACAGAAAAGTCATCTACAAAGGAAAGTTGATAAGGATAAATTCAGACTTCTCAGCAAAAGACCTGCAGGCAAGAAGACAAAGGAATGACATATATACAATTGTGACGGGTGGAAGGGGGGGTGGGGCGGAAGGAAGCCAGCCAAGAATATTATACTGAACAAAAATATCCCTCAAATACAAGGGAGAAATAAAGGTTATTTCCTGAGGAGGAAAAAATAAAGGAATTTTGAATTCAACAATTCATTTTCTCAGATCACAATGTTATAAAACTGGAAATCTACAACAGAAAGAAAAGGAACAAAAAGACAAACACATGGAGACTGAACAACATACCATTTCAAAATGACTGGACACTAGAGTAAACGAAAACGAGAAATTAAGAAACTCCTTAAAACAAGCAAACCTATAACACATCATACCAAAAACTCGGATACAACAAATGCAGTTATCTGAAGTCAATTTATAGCAAACAATACACACACGAAATATGAGAGAAATCCAAAACCAATACTAATAAAACACTTCCAATAAGTAGAAAGAGGGAAACCACATAAGTCCTTCAACAATAAAGGGAAAGAACTAATAAAAATTGAAGCAGAAATAAATGAACTGAAAAATGGGGGGGAAATCAACAAGACAAAAAGTTGGTTATGAAAAGATTAACAAAATCGACAAACTGATAGAAAACTTAACAAAGGAAAAGAAAGATGCAAATATCTAGAATTTGAGATGAAAAGGGTACCATCACAAAAGATCCAAATGAAATAAAAAGATACATGTAGAGCAAAAGAAGAATTAGAGGTCACCAAGAGACTTCCAACCAAGAAAGATTCTAAAGAAGTATGTATGTTGGCTTCACAGGAGAATGCTAGCAAGTATTCAGGGAAGAGCCATAACTAATTCTGTGCAGACTATTCCAAAATATAGAAACTGACAGCAAACTCCCACACGCATTCTATGAAATGAGCATAATCCTCAAAACCTGATCACGATCATTTAGAAAAAATGAAAACAGGAAGTAGATAAGAGTGTCCCTCATCAATATTCTTATTCAACATTGTACTACAATAAACATCTTAGCCAGACAGACAGCAAAAAAATTTTAAAATAAAAGGAATATAATTGGGCAAAAAATAGGTCAAGCTGTCACTATTTGCAGATAGTATGATTTTACATAGTGAGAGCCCCAAGGACTCCACAGAAAGATTGTTGGAAAGTACTAACGAATCTGTTAAAGTAATGGCATACAAGATTAATAAGCAGAAATCAATTTTAATATGCTATTGAAGAGAGCTCCAAAATAAAAACATCAAGAAAAAAATATAAAAAAAGAGAAAACAATATCATTTATAATATCCATACAAAAGATGAATACCTGGGAATAAACTTAACCAAAGAAACAAAAGACCTGTACAAAGGAAACTACAGAAAAATCAAAATATGAATATTACTGAAAGCAATAAATCTATAGATAGAACACAATTCTGATCAAAATCATTTTCTTGGGGGCTTATACAGCTCTTATCACAATCTATGCATCCATCCATTGTGTCTAGCACATTTGTTCATTGTTGCCATCATCATTTTCAAAACAATTTCATTCTACTTGAGCCCTTGGCATGGGCTCCTCATTTTTCCCTCTTCCCTTCTTCACGAACTCTTAATAATTCATAAATTGTTATTAATTTTTCATGTCTTACACTGTCCGAGGTCTCTCTTTACCCTCTTTTCTACTGCCCATGCCCAGGGAGAGGTTACATTGTGATCAGTGCCCCCTCTTGGTACCACTACTCTCACAGCTGTCTACAAATGGGTTTGGGGTCTCCAGTCCACCCTCCCCCTCAATCACATCAATAAGGCTTTTTGTTCTGGGTCTTTGATGCCAGATACCTGATCCCTTCGACACCTCTTTATCACACAAGCTGGTGTGCTTCTTCCATGTGGGCTTTGTTGCTTCTTAGAGAGTCACTTGTTCATCTTCAAGCCTGTAAGACCCCAGATGCTATATCTTTGCATTGCTGGACACCATCACCTTTCTTCATTATATTTGCTTATGCACCCATTTGTCTTCAGCAATTCTGGCGGGAAGGTTATCACAGAATGCCAGGTGACTAGAACAAAGTGTTCTTGCGTTGAGGGAGTACTTGAGTAGAGGCCCACCTAATTGGACCTTTTGGACCTACTTTCTATCCAGCTCTTGGTAATCCAGGGTGTGTGCTACAGACTAGTGGACGTAATATTGTTCTTTTGAGGCACACAATATCTTTCATAAGCCACACCAGAAAGAATCCATGTGGAAGCTACATTCACTGGAGTTTGTAAACTGGGCTTTCATTCAAACTCATCAGGAGCCCTTTGATTTAAGACTGAAATTCATCAGTGTGAGAAGATGATGACTGCTATCCCAAGTTATGGAATTGGCAGTTATTGGACTTTGGTTTGACTCTCTGGCCTTCAGGGTGCCTAATGAATGGTGATCCGGGAATACCAAATATTTACTACTTTAATGCTCTTCTTATTTTGTTATGACATGTATTAGTCAGGTATGCATGTTGCTACCTTTTGGAATGAATTTTGTTGAAAGTTTTGTTCCAACATCAACCCTAATTATTTGTGTAAATAGTGTCCAGTCCAGCCTGTGTGATCACAAGGTGTCAATGGGATCAGGTATCAGGCATCAAAAAACAAAAAGTCCTATCACTGTGATGAGTGGGAGTGCGAAATGGGGACACAAAACCCATCTACAGGTAACTGGACATACCCTTACAGAAGGGCCTTGGGGAGGAGACAAACCAGTCAGGGTATAGTATAGTAAAGATAAAACATACAGCTTTCCTTTAGTTCTTTAACGCTTCCTCCCTCCCACTATCATGATCCCAATTCTACCTTACAAACACGGGTAGACCAGAGGATGTACACTGGTACAGACAGGAACTAGAAACAGAGGCAATCCAGGACAGATGACCCTCTGAGGACGAGAAGTGAGAGTGGCGATACCGGGAGGGTGGAGGGAAGGTAGGGTAGAAAGGGGCAAGGGATTATAAAGATCTACATATAAACTCCTCCATGGGGGACAGACAACAGAAAAGTGGGTGAAGGGAGACGTTGGACAGTGTGAGATATGCCAAAATAATAATAATTTATAAATAATCAAGGGTTCATGAGGGAGGGTGGGGGAAGGAGGGTGAAAATGAGGAGCTGGTACCAAGGGCTCAAGTAGAAAGAAAATGTTTTGAAAATTATATGGCAACAAATGTACAAATGTGCTTGACACAATGTATGTATGGATGAATTGTAATAAGAGCTGTATGAGTCCCCCCAGAAAAGATTTTTTAATAAATTGTTCAGAAACTTGAATTTAATCTATATAAGTCAACAATTCGAGCATGAATTGATGTCTGAAACCAGCCTATACTTCTATATGCTTTTCTCAACCGTGTTTTAAATTCTGTATCATTAGCTAAATGAATAACACTATCGTTACCTTATGCCCCAGGAAGATGGTTTGAAAAGTTTTCGTTATCATAAAATGATAATGTTGTTTCTAAAGTGAACCAGAGACATATATAAACCACAGATATGTGAATGGATTTTGTGCTCCCATTTAAATCTAGCCCCAATCTAAGAACTATGAGTTCTTAGGATGTGGCCCTCTTTAATGCTTAAAGAAGTCACTAAAGATATAGGTGCTATAGAAAAAACAAAACAAAAGAGAATGAAAAAACAACAAACAAAGCCCAAGTAATATACTCATAAAAATTATATCTGTTTGTAATTAATAGATAAAAATTTTACTAGTACATTGCTTAGAACACATGGTAGATAAATGGAATCACAGAATGGAATTTTCCCACTTTTTGCAGTCCATTGTATATTCAATATTTGTAAGTCTTAACATTTACAAAAAGTACAAAACAAGGTGATCTATATTAAACATAATGCCTGTGCTATAAATTGTCATCACAAGGTAATTATTTTACTATTGATTCGAACATTTTCTTCATTCAATACTTTTATTGAAGTTCAAAGTATACATTCTTAAGACAATAAATACCTGGCTGTTTTTTCTTAGTATCACAGAGGTACCATCATCAACTTCAAATTCTCCATAGTCTCTTAGACACCGTACCTGAAAAGAAAATCAGATATTTTATCCAAATTACCTTTTAAAATATGCAGTGATCATAACATGAAGTGGGATTATATAAATGCCCGAACAGTAAAAGTACTGTATTTTATGTGTCTGTTTCCTCCTCTGTGTACTTAGGAACCTTACTATTCCCAGATATTTACTGTGGTCCTAAACCTAAAGATCTCAATTTCCTACGTCACCGGGAAGGGAAAAATAAGCTTTGCAAATGTATACATGGATGGTATTACCAATAAGGAAACCAGGGATTTAGATAAAAGGAGACTACATAGTTGGACGTTTTCCTCTCAAACAATGCACTATATTAATCAGAAGGAATAAAAATGAGGGACATAACAGTGGCAAACAAGAAAGAAAAGAGCATTTTACCTCAACTAGATTGACCAGATCCTTCCCATAATCCATCAGGATAAAAGAACATACATCTAAAAACAAACTGTTTTTCTTTTTAACAATTTATTGGGGCTCATACAATTCTTATCACAGTTCATACATATACATACATCAATTGTATAAAGCACATCTGTACAGTCTTTGCCCTAATCATATTTTTCTCTTTTCTTTTTTTTTACATTTTATTAGGGACTCATAAAACTCTTATCACAATCCATACATATACATACATCAATTGTATAAAGCACATCCATACATTCCCTGCCCCAATCATTCTCAAGGCATTTGCTCTCCACTTAAGCCCCTTGCATCAGGTCCTCTTTTTAATTTTTTCCCCCTCCTCCCCTTTCCCCCCTCCCTCGTGTGCACTTGCTAATTTATACATCGTTATTTTGTCATATCTTGCCCTATCCGGAGTCTCCCTTACCCCCCTTCTCTGCTGTCCCTCTCCCAGGGAAGAGGTCACATGTGGATCCTTGTAATCAGTACCCCCTTTCCAACCCACTCACCCTCCACTCTCCCAGCATCGTCCCTCACACCCTTGGTCCTGAAGGTATCACCCACCTTGGATTCCCTGTACCTCCAGCCCTCATATGTACCAGTGTACAGCCTCTGCCCTATCAAGCCCTGCAAGGTAGAATTCGGATCATGGTAGTTGGGGGGAGGAAGCATCCAGGATCTGGAGGAAAGTTGTGTTCTTCATCGGTACTACCTCGCACCCTAATTAACCCATCTCCTCTCCTAAACCCCTCTATGAGGGGATCTCCATTGGCCGACACTTGGGCCTTGGGTCTCCACTCTGCACTTCCCCCTTCATTTAATATGGTATATATATGCATATATGCATATACATATATACATATACACACATGTACACATACATACACACATATCTTTTTTTTTTTTGCATGATGCCTTATACCTGGTCCCTTGGCACCTCGTGATCGCACTGGCTGGTGTGCTTCTTCCATGTGGGCTTTTTTGCTTCTGAGCTAGATGGCCGCTTTTTCACCTTCAAGCCTTTAAGATCCCAGACACTATCTCTTTTGATAGCCAGGCACCATCAGCTTTCTTCGCCACATTTGCTTATGCACCCATTTGTCTTCAGCGATCCTATCATGGAGGTGTGCAGTCAATGATATGATTTTTTGTTCTTTGATGACTGGTAACTGATCCCTTTGGGACCACTCGATCACACAGCCTGGTGTGTTCTTCCATGTGGACTTTGTTGCTTCTGAGCTAGATGGCCGCTTGTTTATCTTCAAGCCTTTAAGACCCCAGTCACTATCTCTTTTGATAGCCGGGCACCATCAGCTTTCTTCACCACATTTACTTGTTCACCCACTTTGGCTCCAGCCGTTGTGTCGGGAGAGTGAGCATCATAGAGTTCCAATTTAATAAAAGGAGATATTCATGCATTGAGGGAGTGAACAAACTGTTTTTCAAAGGAAATCAAGTCTTCCAATCTCTTGTTTCTCAGGAATACTTAAAAATACATTTAAAAGATTCAGTTTCATGCTCTTTCATTTTGCTTACACAGTAACTTAGCAATCAATTAATTTTCATTTAGTATTTTAATAATAAAACAAAATTTATGGAAGATGGAATGTTAGATTACATTAAGATGCTTGAAATTAAAGTGCCAACATCCAATCATTTTTGACCTATAAAATGTAAGCTTAATATAGTTCAGCTCACACATCACTATTACCTTAAAACTGTGAATCAAAGTTTGTTGCAGAGAGGGCACTATAAGCATTTCCATACTCCTGTCCCTCTATAGCAGTGTTTCCCAAAGTGGGGATACTGCAATGATCCAGGAGGAGTACAAAGCAGATAGCTACACTTTATCCTGCAGTATAGGCTATTGTATAAAAGTTTTTAATTTTACACACACACACACACACACACACACACACACACACACACACCCCATAGTGAATGAAGGGGTAAGTGCAGCGTGGAGACTCAAAGCCCATTTGTCGGCCACTGGAGATCCCCTCATAGAGGGGTTTAGGAGAGGAGATGGGTCAGTCAGGGTGCGATGCAGTACCGATGAAGAACACAGCTTTCTCCCAGATCCTGGATGCTTCCTCCCCCAACTACCATGATCCGAATTCTACCTTGCAGGACTGGATAGGGCAGAGGTTGAACACTGGTGCATATGGGAGCTGGAGGCACAGGGAATCCAGGGTGGATGATAACTTCAGGACCAATGGTATGAGGGGCAATGCTGGGAGAGTGGAGGGTGAGTGGGTTGGAAAGGGGGAACTGATTACAAGGATCCACATGTGACCTCCTCCCTGGGAGATGGACGGCAGAGAAAGGGAGGAAGGGAGCCTCCGGATAGGGAAAGATATGACAAAATAACAATCTATAAATTATCAAGGGCTCATGAGGGAGGGGGGGCAAGGGAGGGAGGGGGGAAAAAAAGAGGACCTAATGCAAAGGGCTTAAGTGGAGAGCAAATGCTTTCAAAATGATTAGGGCAAAGAATGTAGGAATGTGCTTTACACAATTGATGTATGTATATGTGTGGATTGTGATAAGAATTGTATGAGCCCCTAATAAAATGTAAAAAAATGATTAGGGCAAAGAATGTACAGATGTGCTTTATACAATTGATGTATGTATATATATATGGATTGTGATAAGAGTTCTATGAGCCCCTAATAAAACAATTAGGAAAAAAAACAGGCCCAAAGAACAAAAGAAAACTGGGTTAGCAATATATATACATAAATTAAAATATCTATAAAGAGATTCTATCACCGCCCTCTAGTTGATTCTAACTCACAATGACCCTATATTGGTTTTCCAAGGCTGTAAATCCTTACAGAAACTAATAGTCTCATCTTTCTCCTGAGCAACAGTTGGTAAATTTGAACCTTAAGAAACTCAGAACCCTGGTGGTACAGCAGTTAATCACTGGGTTGCAATCTGCATGGTCGACAGTTCAAAACTACCAGTACCAGTAGGAGAAAGCCTGGGCTTTCTACTCAGAAACCCATAGGGGATCCCTAGGAATCAGCATTGACTCAATACCAGAGAGTTTGGTTCTGGAACCTTATGGTTAGCAGTCCAATCAATGCCTATCCTACAATGCCAGCAGGGATCCTAAGAAAGAGATGAAGAGATGTAGTCAATGAATAAGGCCCATCTAGCCATAATCTCTTATGCATTGTATTATCAATTCTAGCCTATATGGCTATGGTTAAAATCCCATTTTGGAGGGATGGTTATGTGGAAAAGCCATCTCAGAAGCAGGAACACAGAGAAATGCTGGACCATCAAGGTGTAAGAGGCCCTAGTGGGACATACTTGAGATCTTTGTCTGAAGTGGTAGAGACTGAGATGGAGGCATCAAAGGCTGCAGCACAGAGACCATGGGACAGAACATAGGAACTAGGCCAAGACCAGAGGCTGAGGCAAGGCGTCCATGACATAAAACAGAGGAGCAATACTGAGACTATGATACTTTGAGGCAGAGCAGTGGGCTGCCTTTCTGGCCCAAAGAGGCAAAGGGACTATGTGACTGAGAGGCTAAGGACTAAAGACTGACATGACTGCTGGATGACAGGAGAGGTACACTTACTGTTTCCTGATGCTGACTTGTGGTAACTAGTTACCTTCCTTAATAAGCCCACTAAATTGTGAATATTGTCTGTGAGTTCTGTGAGGCCAACTGGGACCGATAATTGAACCCGACAGAAAGGCAGTGTGTGAGGGAGGAGTGGGTGGTGTCAGAATAGATATTGAAGGATGAAGGATGGAGGCATGTCTGAACTCTGCCTCATGGAAACAGTGAAGCCAGAGAAAGTCAAATACGGCCCTCTGATATGTCTTCCTACATTTAAAGAAGCCAATCCAATTACTAGCACTAACAAATAAGAGAAACAACGTTACTGGATAACTCAACAGGATATTTGAGTTGGCAGAAGAACAGAACAGCTTATTGAGTCTGAGGAACAAAAGTAAAGAAACATGATCCCAAGGAACACCATCAAGCAAATCAATGCAAATATTATGGAAGTCCCAGAAGAGGGCAAAGGGTAACTAAATAAAACTTAATAGACAACAGCAGAACATTACCAAAACTTGACAAAGGACAAGAATGTACATATCAATGACACTTAAGAATTTCCAAATCAGAAGAAAGCCTGAGAGATCCACACCAAAATATCTTATCATCAAACTCTTTAAAAAAAAGATAAAATCTTGACAATATCAAATAAAATGAAGTACCAATTTACATATATAGAAACCCTGGAAACCAGGAGGTAATAGAGTCACATATTTAAAATAATGAAAGAAATGAACAGCCATCCAAGATTCCTATAGCCAGCAAAACTTTCCTTTATAAATGAGGATAAAATTCAAGAAAACAAATAAAACCTGAGGGAATGTTGAGACATTCCTTTAGATTGAAATACAAGGATAGTAGATTGCAAGATGAAGCAATATAGAGAAAAAGGTGTTAGGTTCCTGGATTCAGGTACCTGAAAGAATTCACACAGCAGAAGCAGGTTTGTAATCCAAGTGATTTTATGGGGAAAAGGGAAGTTTCAGGTATTACAGCCTCAAAAAATACACATTGTTTTAAGAAAGCATACAAGGATCCGCAGAACTGCACATGGGTTCACTGCTGAATGGGGAAAAAACACATAGAAAGAACAGGAACACATAACCCAGCACATGGAACCAGGAAATCCCAGGGGCCAAAAGGGCTCCCACCCCCCACTTGTGGAGAATGCTGGAATGGAAGGAAGTCAAGGCAGGGTCTTTATTCCCTCCTCTCCACAACGGCTGGGGGAAGCATGGTTGAAGGTATTGGTTGGTTCCACTGGCTTGAGTTTAGGCCCACCTGTGTGAGGTAATGTAACTGAGCCTAATCTGTGTGCCCTGGTGGACCTCCCCTCGGGGCGGAGGGAGCTCTTGTCTGAGCATGCTCAGTTTGATTGTTCTAAAATTTAATGGATGCCTGATTTCTTCCAATCCTTTTGCTTTAGCCTTATGCAGTTACTGCGGAGACAACCCCCTTGTGGTGCTTATGTAATCTGATGTCAATTTGGGACTTGAGAGGATTAAGAGTGAAGTGGTGGAGTCTAGTTGGTCAATCAGGGTAGCCAGTGAGGCCTCTGTGTGGGCATTGCCTTCGCCTGAGAATTCTGGGAACTCCAGTATTTCCTCCTTAAACAGGAGACGCTTCTCTCTCTCAGCTCACTTCCTTGGAGATGCTCTACTGGCAAGACACATGGCACTACGTCCTGGTAGCTGGGAAAGCCACACGGACCTACCCTGATGCAACAGACCTCTGGAGCCAGAGAAGCTACATAGAGAACCCTGCCAGCGCTGAGATGTTTACAATGCTACTGGATCCCAAAACTTTCTACTCGCTGGTTCAAGATCGTCCTGCAATCGGAGTCATTGCATGTTTCGTGAGTCTGACGAGGCCTTTACAGATTGGTATCAGACATATGGGCTAATATTGGGCTCACGGACTTGACCTGGACTGGGCTGGGACGTTTTCGCAATATTCAGTTGTTCTTCTATATAAACCTCTTTCTTATAAACATGAGTTTCTATGAATTTGTTTCTCTTGTCTACCCAGACTAACACTCCCCCTTTATGGCCCCTATTCTGGCTACCTAACATATTTAGCCAACACCTAAGTTGAATGCAAACATTTTTCTTTGGTCTTCTTTATTCAATATTCAAAAGTATACAAAAGAGGATAATAAAGATGGTTCAAAATCCAAAAATTAACTAAGCGCCAAAGTACGTGGTACTACTGGAAGAAATGAGGAGCAAAGAGAGGATAACCCACTTAACAAGTAACAAAATGACAACTATATGACAGGGACTTCAAGTGTGTGCAAATATGGAATTTAAAAACTGAAAAAAGTCCCAGAAACATTTGAAGCTCCTTGGTAAGTACTTCCTTAGTGGTAGTAACTTTCAATATGAAAGTATTAAAATGTCCAGTGTAAAAGCAGAGACCTTGTGATATGCATATGATACAACTTTGCTTATGGAAAGCTAAGAGGATTCAACACATTAATGAAGAACTGAGACTAAAGCTTTCTGTAGGGATTATGGCTCGATGAAAAAAAAAAGCCTCATGCTCGGGCCAATAAACACAATGATAAAAAGAGAAAAAAATAAATTGACACGGATTTCATTTATTTCAATGCATAATCAACATTCATGGAATTAGTGAAGAAATCAAGCCATGAGATAAATGCTGCAAAAGACTTCTTTAAAGTGTTAAAGAGCAGCAGAGTCAGCAAAATGACTGTCAGACAACAAACTCGGACAACTCTCAGCAATTATAGAGAAGGTCCACTAGGAGCGATATCCTAAACTTCATGGAAGAGAATCTCAATATGAAGTACATCCAAGCTTCTTAAACTGAGAGAGCAGTAGCAACTACTAACAGATTCCCCTCTTTGTTATAGGCTGTCCACACGCTGGGGAAGCTTCCCTCCTGCCTGGCATAGCCAATTTTTTCTGGTCCCTGAGCTAACCCAGCTGACCAAGCCTCTTGGCTTGCTGTCCTCTGGTGAAGAACAGCTTTGCAGAGTCACCTTGGTGCAGACAGTCACTAGCCAAGCTTAACTTTTGCTTTGTTCTACAGTTCCACCAGCCCTTGCTCAACATTCCTCACCTTGCCACCCCCAAGCAGGAAATGTGTTAGCAAAACAACACAATTAGGGGGCAAGGGGGAAAGAGAAGCCTAGCACTTGCCGCACCAATCTCAAAGTAGACTTGAGAGGTTTAATTTAACACCCCCCCATTGGGTGAGAAATCCACACACCTGGCCTCTAGACCTGGCAGGAACCCCATCTTATCCCTCAAGGGGTGGAGTCAAGGGACAGAGTTTTTGTGGGTTTTGAACTGCGGACCATGCTGATCGCAACCCAATGTGTAACCACTGTACCACCAGGGGTCCTTTTATCTCAGTAAAACTATGAAAACTAGTCCTCGGTTTATCTGACCCCAGCCATGCTATTTTTTAATCACCTAATATGTATATGAAAGGTGAACAATGAATAAGACAGAGGTGAATTGATAACTATGAATTATGATATCGCAGAAAAGCACTGACAAAACATCAACAGCCAGAAGAGCAAACAAAGCTATGCTGGAAGAGCTACAGCGGGAGTGCCCCTTAAAGAGGCCGACTCCGTGTATATGTCATCTGGATGGCAAGTCCCTGGATGGTCAAAAAGAGGAAGCCTCTCAGTGGTATACATTGACACCATGACTGCAATAATGGGCTCAAACAGCAATGTTTGAGAAGAGGGTGCGGGGCAAGGCAGTGTTTCATTCTGTTGTACATCTAGTTACTATGAATAGGACTTGGTGGCACCTAACAAAACTATATTCATATCTCCTTCTTACATAATAGGAGCATAATCCACACATTCAATAAAATCCATTCTCAAGAGGTAAAACTTACTTCAATATATAAGCTTTTGGGAGGCTTCATATCCTGTGTTATGTCCAAACCTTCATTTCCTCCCAATGACCTCATGTAAGTAGCAAGGGACTTCTTATAACAATTGAACCATTCTATCTGAAAACAGAAAAATGGTCTTTTTACCAAGTGACAAAGAAAACAAGCTTGCCAACATTGTGTAATCGTGACTTCAAACAGCACATATGCCCATGTAGATCATGAGTGTGGCATTCCTGTATTTATATAGCGAACATTAATGGTTGTCTTCTACGAGTCAGGAACTGTCTGTGCACTTAGGATGGAGCATTCAACCAAAACAGACAAAATTCTTGTTATCACATAGCTTACAAACCAGTAGACCTAAGCACAGATCTAAAAAAACCATTCAACCAGAAACAACACTACGAAAAACACATGATTCAGTTATGGTCGCTTTAAATACTGCACGGACTCTTTTTATAAGAATGGAACAACATGCTTGAGCAGACAATGCAAATGTCCCCAAAGAGAAGGAAGGACAAGCAAAATGAGGAGTGCACACAATAGAAGATAGTGAGGCTTACTTTGGAATTCAGTTCTAAGTTGTATCTGACAAGGGTAAACCTTTATCACATGTAAAGTGGTGCAAGAGGTCACATTATTTTACGACTGCATTTGTAGGAAAGTCAGTCATCGGAATTCTATAAATGTAAAAAAGTAGATTAAGAGTTGCCAAAGGGCTGGGGGAAGGAAATAATAATAAAAGGCATTTGTTATTTTTTAAAGTCTATTATGGTTAGGGTGAAAGTTTACAGAGAAAACTCATGTTTTATACAATAATTTATATATATTTTGTTTTGTGACATTAGTTGCAATCTCCTCAGAATCTTATTTATGTATAATTACAGAAAGGTAGGCAAAACAAAGATGTACAGGTTAATGACATTATTAAGAAACAGCCTGGTCAAGGAGTAACACATCCTCAGCCCCAAAATGGAGACTTATCATTTTGTTCCATTCTGAAAATTTTACATTATCACCCAAGAATGCATCCCTAAAACACTAGTTTAGTGCTGTTCATTATTTTTACTTTAAATAGATCCACACAGTATTTATTATTTTGTGACAAATTTCTTTCACTAAACATATTTTGGATTTCTGAAATTCTACTTTAAAGTGATGAAGAGCAAGGATGTCACACTTTGAGGACTGAGCAATGCCATGGGATTTTCCATTGACCTTAGCCATGGGATTTTCCATTGCCTCATAAGCATATGAAAGTTGGACAACAATTAATAAAGACCAAAGAATAGATGCCTTTGAATTAGCATGTTGGCAAAGAACACCGAAAGTACCATGGACTGCTAACTGAACAAACAAATCTGTCTCGGGAGATCACAGCCAGACTGATCCTTAGAGATGAGTATGGCAAGACTTGTCTCACAAGTTTTGGGCATGTTTTCAGGAGACCAGTCCTTAGAAAACGACGCAATACTTGGTACAGTGCAAAGTCAGTGGGAAAAACAAAAACAACTCAAGGAGATGAATTGATACGGTAACTCAACAATGGGTTCAAACATAACAATTGTGAGGATGCAGAGTCCAGTAGTACTTCATGCTGATCTAGACAGGGCCACTGTGAGGCGGAACTGACGAGAAGGCACCCACCACTACTATGTTGGTTAGTATTGGGTTATGTGTTGGCTAAAGCCAAGGTCAACAGTTTGACTCAACCAGTTACACCTAGGGAGAACGGGGATTTCTGCTCCTATAAAGAAATACAGCTTCAGAAACCTAAAGAGCCAGTTCTACTTTGCTCATCCTTAAGGATTGTTAAAAGTCAATGGCAGTGGGTGTTTTACACAATTAATGTATGTATGTATGGATTGTGATAATAGTTGTATGAGCCCCAATAAAATGATTTTTAAAAAAGAAATTATGACATAAGATTATCTCTCTCTAAAGTGTCTTGGAGTCTCTAACTTGTAAACTACTATTTGTCTACCTTCATGGAAAAAACTAATACACTAATCTTTGTTAAAGATGGCATCACCTATCCCCTATCGGTGAGTTCAAAGTGAAATGTTCACATATAGAAACTGAATTTCGGTTTATGCTCTGAGAAGGAAAAGGCAGAGGCAGTGATTCTCTCCATAGACTAGACCTTGTAGAGACTCTATTAACACCGAATTTGGACCCCAGCTATAAGGGATTTCCATTGAACTCAAGGTCAAAATGAAGTCTAAAGTATGGAAATCTAATCTCAAGACTAACATTATAATTGTTAATTATAATTTTCTGGTTCTAAAATCAGCATCTTGAAGTCTTACTTGTGTGCCTTGTCATGACTACCTTGTACTAAACTAAAAAAGTTTATGCACGACAAGTTCATGTATTTATGTTTAAAATAAAATCCTCATCTATTGGTTACTTAAATTTTAAGATAAAATCCTACAAGAACTATTACTCTTAAACACTCTATGTTTTTTAAAAAAATACTATAGCTATTGTGATTAGAGAAAGAACATGTTCTGTTCATTTCACCATAATAAAGAGGCACCCCTCAAGTCCACTTAATGTAAGATTCCGGCACAAAGACCATGGAAAAAGAACCTGAAAAATTAACTGGTAACGTAATTATTTAGTAGTTCCCTCAAGAAGCTGAGGTACTTTGTTTCTTTCTCCAGAACATGAACAGAATAAAAATAAAGCATGGAAATGTACTTAGCAATCCAAGATCAGAGGAGGCAATGGTATTAGAGATTAAAACCTGAGCAGACTGCGGATGACAGTGGAAGCCCAAACTCCATTTGCACAGTTCCCACACAGATTAAGCCTCCAGTGAATCTCCTTAGACCATGAACAAAGAATGGAAATAGTCTTGTTATACACTGAGTGCATTGGAAAGTAGATTAACACAGATAATTTTTAACGTTATTGTTTTTCTCTCTTTTGGTCCCTTTTAAATTTGTTCTAGTTTTTATATTTTCTTTTGGATTGAGGGCTGTTTTTTTTGCATATGATTTTCTTTCTTTTTTTTGGAGTTTTCAGTGGTTTCTTGAGCATTCAATATTTTGCCATGATGACTTAGGATAGTTAGGTGTTTTTTTTATTTTGTGTTTTACATTTTATTAGGGGCTCATACAACTCTTATCACAATCCATACGCATATGATTTTCTTTAAATAAAATCTAGGATAGGACTTAGTTACTGTGAAGACTATAAATGGATTAAGTTTCTTTGGGTTAGGACAGGGCAGGCTGGGGCAAATGGTGAGTTTAAGACTGAAGAAAATGTTCTAAAATTGATGGGGATCATAACTGCACAGCTCTTTTTAATATATTTAAACCACTGGGTTGTGTGGTATATGAATTATGTCAATTAAACTCAAGTTAAATTTTTTAAATGCAGTTAGCAAGTAAATTGTTTATAAAACTCATGGCAAATTTACTGAATACATGCCGTGGCAATTACATTATATCCTGTCAGCCTGTCAATAAAATTGCAGCTTGATGACCTCATTTTGAGGCATGACAGAAATAAGTAGCTCAATGGAGATCAAACCCAGTCTCTCTGCCTTCCTTTTCTGCGCTGAGACAGTCAGAGAGCTGGAGGAGACCCGTGCCAACACTGAAATGCATACACTGCCACTGGATCCACAAGACCTTCTACCCACTGGCCTGCGATATTCCTGCATTTGGCATCATTACATATACTGTGAATCTAAAGAGGAATTTATCGACTAGTACCGAACATATAGGCTAATATCGGACTTATGAACTTGATCTGAACTGGGCTGAGATGTTTTCTCAATATATAATTGCTCTTTTATATAAAGTTCTTATACACATGAGTGTATGACTGTTCCTCTAGTCAACCCAGACTAACACTTTCTTTCATAAGTGATATACTATACCAAACTCACACAATAACAGCATTGATCACATTCCGTTCTATGCTATGTTCCAAATGGGCAGCCTTAATCATCCTGTAACAACCCTGTTAATACAGCAGTTCTCAACCTGTGGGTTACGACCTCTTTTGGGGTCAAAGGACCCTTTCACAGGAGTCACTTAAGACCATTGGAAAACATGTATTTCCAATGGTCTTAGGAACCAAGTCACTGCTCCTCTATCCATCTCCAGGAGGGTCTGCCCACATATGAGTACGCAGCGTAATGACATAATCAGACAACCCCATCACATTCAACTTGTACAAATAAAGGTGGATGTGACAGGGTTGGCACCACAATGTGTTTATGTGGACAAGTCACACATGCGTAGAGAGCAGCTGCTGTGTTAAAAGCAGCTACTGTGTTAAAAGCAGCGACAGTGTTAAAAGCAGCAGTATTGGTGGTAAATGACACTTCATGAATTATTATTTCTGGGTAAAATCATAAACTACTGCAAAAAATCGATATCTGTACCATGGGAACTTTATCTGGATGCTGATTGGTCTTTTTATATTCAGCTGTGGTTGATGTGAATACTGCTCCTTGTGATAGTAACAGGTATGTAAAAACACAACATAGAGAATGTTAAATCATAGGAAATTTTAATAAACTGTATTGACTAAATTGTGCCATGTATCATCTTTAGTACTATTTTTTTTTAATAAGAAATTTAAACAAGACGCTTGACTTGAAGGGAAAACTATCTAGGCTTCATTGAGAGTAATTTACGCCTACTTAAAGACAGATTGCCCTACATGTAATAGCTACATACAAAAATGTTATAAAACTGTCCTTGGTTTTACAATGATAAATGAAAAACATAAAAATTCTTCAATCGAACAAGGCATGCAAGGATTTTTTTCATGTCATTTTTTTTGTTTTTGTTAAACAGTGAGAGCAAAATAACCTACTGAAATACAAAGAGAGAAGCTGAATGAGCAAGCCACTGATGGAGAAGGGGAGCTTTCACAGAACCAGTGTTTTCCCCATCCCATCTCCACCTGATGTCGATCAAAACATACCATTGGTGATTTAGTAAACGAATAAATAAACAAAGGGAAAAATTTAATATGCTTGTGTACATGCACCAGTTACTTTGTGTACAATAAAGGAATGAGGAAGGGGAAATGAAATAAAGAGAAAACTATACTGTAGTTGTCAGGAGGTGGTGGAATCAAACTGTGGTTTTCTAATCGAGAATGGATTCTTGGTCGGCTGGAAGAGAGTTCTGGAGGAAAGGAGCAGGCTCCCTTAGAAGATGCCTCCGGTCTGCTGCTGGAACACATCAATTGTATCTTCATCCTCCATTTCCAACTGTGCAGGTGTGTCTGTTTCATTGATTGGCTGTCTGTCGAATCAAATCAGATCTGACTCATTGACAAACCCTGTTCACAATAGGCTTCCATTAGCTTACTACGTGGGTGTGCCTCTGAATCTTAAACTGCACCACAGAACCATCCTGCCCTACCACCTTCAAGTTAATCTGATCATTGTTCTCAGTCTTGACTCCTCCCTTGAGTTTTTTGTTGGCCAGGGTGAATGCTGAAGTCTTCTCAAAAGAGGTACCAGGTCCGCACCAAACGAGCACACAGGCAGCTGCAGGAACAGCAGGAGGAGTTGGCAGTGGTGGAGGAGGGAGAGCCATCTTTTGTATTATTAAAGCTATGGTTATATATTATTTTCATTAGCCAACCATCCCATGACAATGGATCATGTAGAAGAACGTTAAGAAAAGATAGTTAGGATTTTTTTTATGGTATGGTTTTACTTCAATGACAGCAGGAACTGAGAAACTACAATGTCTTACTTGTTGTGAAGTTCTATTAGTTGAATCTATGAAGATGAACAAACTAATATGCCATTTTGATAGCAAATATCCGAGCTTTGCTGGCAAGGATACCAACTATTTTAAAAGCAAAGCTGATGATAAACTCAAGAAAGCCAGACTTGACACTGGTGGCAAGTACCACAAACAAAACGTAGCAGTCATTGAAGTTTCATATTTGGTGGCACTCAGAATCACCAGCGCTATGAAACCCTACACCATTGCTGAGGATTCACTGTTGCCAGGGGCCAGTAAATTGTTCGAGTTATGATCAGAGATGAATTTGTTACAAAATTGGGCTAGGATCATGGGCAAATCGTTATCTCGCCTAAGCTCCATCTGGTCTGGAAACGCAGTAGCTTGTACTGTGACCTGGGTCAGCCTGGGCCTGTGCAGGGCATCCTCAGCCCAGCTCAACTCCTCCCAGAACGCCCTTGCAGTTGTAGGGAGCCCCTGGCTTGGGAAAGTGACCCTGCTAAGTGGGCTTTGTGACCAGGCTCCCTGATCCACCGACCCAGGTTTGCCTCCTCCACAGGCTGCAGACAGCAGGGGCTGCCCTTGGTTTCCTGAACCCGGGTCCTCTCCAGAGACAGTGTGGGCAGGACCTGGAGGGTGTGGAAGTGAGTCGTGCTGGGAAAGTGGATGGAGGAACGGAGGGTAGGGTAGATGCTGGGTGGGCTGAGGGGGCAGGAGATGCCCTGCAGAGTTCTAGAACCAGGGCTGAGGGATGTGGGAGCTGTTGGGGCCAGCTGGCCCTTTCGTGAGTTTTAGGAGCTGCCTGAATTCCATCCACATTGACCCTCTCCAGCCCCACCTTTGGCACATGCTGGAAGAGAAGTTCAAGGTCTTCCGGGAGAAAGGGCAGAGTGTGGGGCTGCCAGGGTGCAGGCCCTGAGGGAGCTGTCAGGTGCCCTGGAACTCGCCTACCCAGCTCCATGGCCGAGTCAAGTCCACAGGAGCGGCGTTGAGGCCACATGGGTGAGGCTGGACAAGGCAATGAAAGCCCGCACAGAGGTGGGTGCCCAGAGGGACAGGCCAGTGACAGCCAAGGGGTTCGGGACACAGGGGCCTACCCCAGATGTGTGTGCATGTGTGTGCGTGTGTGTGTGTGCTCATGTGTAGGGGTGGGCATGTGGGTGTGTGCATGCATACTTCTGTGTGTATTCTCGTGTGCACATGTTTGTATGAAGGGGCATGGCTGACTCCAGCTCCCAGCATCAATCAGCCTTCCCCGTCCAACCACGCTCCTTCCTGCCCCCAGTTTGGAGTCGTTCAGCGCAGGTCACTCCTTGTGGCAGGACCACGAAGTGGGCTCTCCCAATGCTCCCTGAGCACGGGCCGCAGTTTCGTTGGGGGCACAGGCCCTGCTGGTCTTCTTGCTGACCGCCACTCTTAGAGCTCCCTGCCGCCCCTCCCCACACCCTCCTTTCGCGGGATCTGGTGTCTCAGTGCACTGAGCACCTGACAGGTCCTGCAACCGAAATCCTGGGGCTGGGTGGCCCCGGGGCCAGCCCTCTCCTCACTGACTTTTGGAGGTGCTACAGGCAGACCCCCTGACAGGCAGCCCACTCGCTCCCTGAGCCGCCGTCCTCATGTGCTCAGGGCTCCCCATCTTTTTGCCTTCCACCCAACATGCGTGTCAAGACCCTTGCCTCCCTCGGGCCCTGCCTGTGGCCTCCGGGCCTCATCAGGAACCTGCTGTGATCAGAGGAAACCATCCATCTTCTAACTACCGAAGGGCCAGAAGGCGCGAATGTACAGCGATGATAATAGGTAAAGGTCACGGTAAAGTCACAGAGGACAGGAAAGACAGGGGCAAGAGAATACAATACAGAGTCAGACATGTTTTATTAGGCATGCTCACTTCAGCTCCTTTGATGGACTACGTGGAACTGGGAGAAGTGGAACCTTTGCTATCTTGGGGCGTGTATAGGGAGCCTGGAGACACACCTCTTCAGTAGTGACATGGTCACAAGGTGGGCGGTATCTATCGTAAGGCCCCTGTACTTGAGCTCACCAAGGTGAGGAAAGCTAATACCTGCATTGGGGGAGGCTACAAGGGGGGCTGGGTGTCACGGTGGGAAGAGAGGGCAAAAGGATCATATCTGCTTCTACACAGAGATACAATCAGCCATGTGCTCACATTATGGCAGCCTAGCTGTTAACGGAGAATCCATGGGAATGATTTTTAAAGCAGGATAATGTACTTGGACTTTACCTCTAACTTACCAAAGTAGAGGCTTTCCTACCGTGGAATACCAGCTTTCCAGATTCTCCCTGTTATAAGTTAGGGAATAGAGTCTTCATCCTATTTCCCTCCGTGTTAAAGCCCCACAAATCCCCAAGCCACAGTCTTTGCTCAAAAGGAGGTGGCCCTGTTCTCAGGGAGAAAGTTGCTGGCCCTCCTACCCGCTGTGCCCTCGACTTCCACAAGGCGGCGCTCGAGCTGTGGGGCCACATGCAGAAGGTGGTCCTGGTGGAGGGTGCTGTCCTTGGCCACGACCTGGTGTCTGTGGAGGTCCTGCAGCGCCAGCACTGCCTCCTGCAGGGGAGGGCCCCAGTCCCTCCCCCCCGCAAGAACCCCTCTTCTGTAGGCAATGGATGGATGAGGAACCCTCACCCCCAGCTGACCCCAGGCAGGACTGCAGCCCGCCCCTTCCCCCTCTGGGATGGGGGGTGACGGGCCTGGGCTTGACCTAGGCTGGGGTACAGCCAGGATGGCCTGCAAAGTCCTGGGTGGAGGAGCATTCAGCCTGCTCTCTGCCAGCTGCAGAGGGAGCTGGTGGCTGTGGACGAGGTGGTGGTTCAGATGGGGATGGAGGCCATCCAGGTACACCCTGCGGTCAAGGAGGGCCTGGCCGGGCAGCTGGCTGAGGTGCTGGAGGCCTGGGCCACCTGAACATGAAGGCCTGGGAGAAGGGCCAGCAGCTGGAGTGGGTAGCCCATGGCCACACCTTCCTCAGGCACTGCCAGGAACTGCTGTATGTGCCACCCCACCTGGATGGGGGCTCGCTCTGTTCCATGCGGGTGGGGGCACCCAGCTCTTCCCTGCCTCCTCCCTGTTCTGCCCTCTGGCCCTGAGACCTGTTCCCATGCCCTGTCCCCTACCCAGTACTCGGGCTCAAGAGAAGCAGGCGCTAGTCTATATCCTCAGAAGGGCCAGCTGGGGGCCAAGGAGACACTGGGGCAGGAGCTCTGCCTGAGAGCCCAGGCATTGCGGCCGGCGGGGTAGCAGCTGCTGGACAGCAGCCACGTCATGGCCCCAGAGATGTGCGCGCTGAGGGCTAGGGCCAGGGTGGTGCGTGGCCAGAGCTCCCTTTCCTGCTGCTCCCTGCTCCACGGTAACCCAGCCCTGCCCCACCCAGGCGACACCCTGCGCCCCTCCCAACAGCCCTTTGCCCCCCAGGTCACAGTGTCTCCGGGAGCTGGACAGGCAGCTGCAGGAACTCCGGACGGCCTGGGCCCTTCACCAGGAGCACTGCCAGGTGAGCCAGGACTAGGAGGAGCTGCGTGGAATGCTGGGTCAGGCCGAGGTCTGGCTGGCCTCCTGAGAGGACCTCCTGCTAGACCCTGACTGTGGAGTGAGCAGGGATCCGCCCCTTAGAGGGCCACATGCCTGGCACCAGGACTTGGAAAGGCAGCTGGCGGCCCATGAGGAGAAGCTCACCCAGCTCCAAATGTAGGTGAGGGTGTGGAGGGCGGGACTGAGTAGGGGTCGAGGGGCCTCCACCTGTGGTGGGGTCTCCAGAGCATTGATCTACCCTGAGGGGCACCCCTTCGGGAAAACAGCCACAGGGTCCTGTCCTCCATGGGCAGTCTGGCTCTGTGGGGTCCATCACAGCTTCTTCTGCCCAACTGCTCCCTCCCCTCCTCTTCCTGGTTTCGCCCTCTGAGAGCTGTCCCCAGAGCAAGCCCTGTGGGACACACAGGGTCAGTATGGGTGGAAACCAATCAATAATCTCATGGGTGCAGAGCACACTCTGAGGAACACAGGGGAGGTGACACTAGCTACAGAGAATCTGAGTGGAGCAAGGGTTTGTAATCCTTGTGTAGGCTGGGGGTGGGGCTGATAGGGGGGGATTGATACCACAGGATCCTGTGGGACTGAAAGTGAGGACCTGAGGGTGGACGGGCAGAGGGAGTGCCCCATCCTCTGAGGCAGGAAGGTGGTCAGCTAGGGTGAGTACGGAGGAAGATGATCAGGGGCTGCTGCAGTCACGCAAATGTCACGTAAGAATCTCACTTTAGTATAAAATGTTTGTCTCCATTGCAAAGCCACCTCTAGCAACTAGGATCCCCTCTCTCCCCATCTGGAGTTGACGAGTGAAGAAAATAAAAAACTGAAGTAAAGCAGTCCACAGGACTAACGGACCACCAACACCACAGCCCTCCATCCTTGTCCTGGAGACCAGGAGAGTTAGATGGTGCCCAGCCACCGCCTCAAACTGCTCTGGTTGAGCTCAAACTGGCAACTTGTGCACAGCTTGAAAGCCAATGGAAGGTGACTTCATGAAGAGAGGGCATTACAAGTTTGACAGGGACTGCTGGAACCCCAAGACCAGGGCCCTTCAAATTCAAAACAGAGCCCAGCTCCGGGAATCACCCCTGCCCAAGCAACAGTCGAGCTGATAAAGTGAACGCATGGCACCTGTGAGGCAAGTGCTTCCCAGAGCAAAGGGGAGCATTTGCCCTCAAAGTTCAGGAGGGAGGGAGGGGCCAGGGAGAAGGCAAGAAGAGTGCTGTGTTATATTATGAGGGCTGCAAACAAAATGTGTATAAATTGTTAAACTGCTCTGCATGTTTCCACTTAAAACAAAACCCTCTATATTAAAATTCATATATATATGTGCATTATATGTGTGTATATATATATATATTAGTCAAACCCAAGGTCAGAAAAAGGCATGCCTTGGGCTGCTGCTCATGGCAAGGTCAGTGGTCTGAAACCCATCACAAAGACGCGGCTCGGCTGTCTGCTCCCGTAGTGACAGCCTCAGTGACACAGGGGCCGTCGTGTGCTGTCCTACAGGGCCTCGATGATAGAAATCGACTCGATGGCAATGATTTGAGTGCTTTGAAGGTCAGAAACTGTAGACAGTGATCTATAAACGTCCTTCTCTCCTGTAAGGTGTCTGTAACACAATCAAAGGAAAACAATCGGTCTGCTCTCCAGATCTTCAATGGGACCATTTCCAGGGAGCCTGGTCATACCCTGCCAGACTGTGCCTTCTCAGATCCGCTGGCACTGATAGGAAGATTGTGGGTCCTGCAGGGGTGGGGGACTCTCCAGTCTGCTCCCCAGCAATAGAGGCACTAGGCCAAGATTGGAAGAGCCCCGGCAGGGGAGAGTGGGGAGGTTGAGGCAGTCACTGTGCCCTGCTTCTGACACTCTTCATATGGCTGCTATGGTCACCCTTGACCTCAGGGAAGGCCAAGGGTCACCAGGGCAGAAAACACTTCCTTTTTATGGTAAGGGCCATATCGGGTCTCAACTTCACTGCTAAGTAGCTGTGGTCTCTAGCAAGTAACCCAGGCTCTCGGTGCACCCAGTTTCCCCAGTGCTATCTGGAGTCCCAAGAAGAGCCAGGTACAGCCAGGCTGCTTGCAGCTGGGCCAGAACCAGCAGCTGCCCTCACCGTGCCCTGAAGCCAGAAGCCCAGAACTCAAAGGCTGAGCTTTGCTGAAGGTCGTCTGACATGGCCTCTCAGCTTAAGTAAGGGGTCCCAAGCTACAGGCTGCACAAGTTGCTCCCTGGAACACGTGGCCCGGGCCCCCAATGTGGGCACACAGAAAGCAAGTTCACCTCTCAGGGGTTTGGCAGAGCCGCAGCACAGCAAGGGTCTCCCTGGAAGCCCTTCCAGCCCATGCCCAGCACCTCCCCCAAACTCACCCCTGCTCCAGGCTGCTGGTACTCACTGTAGGTCCTGTCACCACTGCTGGGCCCTGGGGGCAGTGCTGGGCCGCCACTCCAGCAGGCTCTCCGCTAGTGGGGCAGGCTGCCCCCTGGTGGCCACCCATCTTCACTTGGTGCTGAAACATTGCAAACTTGGTTAAGAGGAGCTGAGAAGAGAGGAGAAGGGTTCCAGGGGGCCCTGGCTGGTGTGGTTGTGAGACACCTCAGTGAGTGACTGGGCAGGGCAAGACTGGACAGCCACAGAACTTGCCCCTCTACGCAGAGAGGGGAATAGGAAGCCACAGCTGTCCTCAGTCCAGACTGATGTTCCCCATCAGCCCCTTGTGCATGCAGCCCCCCCTCCACCACCCGTCTTCCTTCGGCTCCTGGGCACCTTCCTTGCCCCTAGCCCCTTCCTCACTAGGGTGTGCTCATAGTCCTCTCTCCTCTGGCCACCAGCTGCTGGCTGCTCAGCCAGCTCTGCAAGTCCTCGGCTTCCCTCAGGAAGCCCTGCAGTGCCAGCATCCTCTTCAGATCCTGGCCCCTGTGGTGACAGCTGAGTCCCCCAACAGTTAGTGTGCATGTGTCCACACTCTGCAGGACAAGGGACCCAATCAAAGGGGCTGCCTGAAGGACAAGGTTCTTCATGGTCTTTGCCCAGGCTGCTCCTCTGGATTCAAGAAGCAAACCCAGGGCAGGGGGAGTTGGGGCTGGCGAGGGTGTGGCTGTGGGGAAGGGCAGGTGACTGGATCCAGGGAGCCGAGCCCCTGACCTGCAGGCTCTCCTCAAAGGTTTGTGGGAAGAGGAAACAGTGAAGGACTCATCTTTTCCTGACACATGTCTACAGGCCTCTGTCACGGTTCTCTTCAAGGCAGGGGTAGCATCTAGGGGAATAAGCAACCCCAGCCAGTTTTCTGGTACCCCCGGATGCAGTGACCCTCACTGTTGGGCTACCAACTCCCACAGTGTCTTCAGCTGCTTCCAGAGCCTCCCCTGCATCACACCCAGCTGCTCTGAGACCTCAGTTACAAGGATCTACATATAACTTCCTCCCTGGAGGATGGACAACAGAAAAGTGGGTGAAGGGAGACAAAAAATGTAAGATCTGACAAATTATCAAGGGTTCATGAGTGAGGGGGGAACAGGGAGGGCGGAGAAAAATGAGGACATGATGCCAAGGCCTTAAGTGGAGAGCAAATGTTTTGAGAATGATGAGGGCAATGAATGTACGGATGTGCTTTACACAACTGATGTATGTATGGATTGTGATAAGAGTTGTATGTGCCCCTAATAAAATGATTTAAAAAAATTAAATCATTTAAATTTCTTAGGACAATGCCATTTGTATTTCAAAGCAACATTCACGAAAACTATTTTTCACCTTCACTATCTTCTATTTAGTTTTAAACAGTGCAAAAACAATTCTTATGCCTTTTTATGAGATGTAATGCAAGTAGACATAAATTTATGCATAATTAAAAATGTGAATGAACAAAATATTTTGTTAAAAAATTTGAACTTTTGTGAAAATCATCGAAAGCATATAGCATTTTATTGAAGGGTTGGGAATGTTTTCCTCTATTTTATTCTAGTATTTGGTCTGAGGTTCTTACGGCATATTCTGATTGTTGTCGTGTAAGAGAATGTACATTCCATATAAGAGAAAACTTTCCTTATAATATTTTCCTATCCATTGCTTCCTGCTGAATCTCTCATTTGTTCTTTTATCATTTTTTCCTATAAAACGCCCAGGCTGCTTAATTTTATTCTTATTAATCATTTATATAAGTTAGGAAAATATTTATTATATATACATTTTTATTAAAAATCTTTTATTGGAGACTCTTACAACTTTTGTTGCAATCCATATTGATTGCATCAGGCATTTTGTACATATGTTGCCTTCATTCATTTATAGACATTTCTTTCTTTTTCTTTTTTAAAATAATTTTATTGGGGCTCATACAACTCATCACTATCCATACATACACCAATTGTGTAAAGCACACTTATACATTCGTTGCCTTCATCACTCTCAAAATTTGCTTTCCGCTTGGGTTCCTGGAATCAGCTCATTTCCCCTTTCCCCTATCCCCTTCTCACCCTGCTCCTCTTCCCTCATGAACCCTTAATAATTTATACATTATTATTTTCTCTTATCTTACACTGCACGGCTTCTCCCATCACCCAATTTTCTGTTGCCCATCTCCCAGGGGGGAAGTTATATGTAGATCCTTGTGATCGGTTTCCCATTTCTATACCCACTTCCCTCCCAGTATCGCCACTCTCACCGCTGGCCCTGGGGGGTTCATCTGTCCTGGATTCCCTGTGTTTCCAGTTCCCGTCTGTACCGCTGTGTATCTTCTGGTCTAACCAGGTTTGCAAGGTAGAATTGGGATCATGAGAGGTGGGGGGAGGAAGCGTTTAATAACTAGAGGAAGGTTGTGAGTTTCATTATTGCTATACTGAACCCTGAGTGACTCATCTCCTTCCCACTACCCCTCCGCAAGGGATGTCCAGTTGTCTACAGGTGGGCATTGGTCCCCCGTCATGTACTCCCCTCATTCACGATGATATAATCCCACCTCCCGCCTTTGTTGCTTGAAAACTGGTCCCCTCAGCCCTTCATGATCACACATGTTGGTGTGATGCTTCCACGTGGGCTTTGTTGCTTCTGGGCCAGCTTGTTTACTTTCAAGCCTCTAAGACCCGGGATGCTATATCGCTTGATAGCCGGCCACCATCAGCCTTCTTCACCACACATACTTATGCACACATTCATCTTCAGCGTTTATGTGGGGAAGGTGATCACACAATGATGGTTTTTGTTCTTTGGTGTCTGCTACCTGATCCCTTCAACACCTCGTGCTCACTTAGGCTTGTGTGCTTCTTCTCTGTGGGCTTTGTTGCTTCTGAGCTAGATTTCAGCCTGTTTGCCTTCAAGCCTTTAAGACCCCCAGAGTTTCATTATATTGTGCAGAGAGTGGCTATGAGCCAAACCCACTAGACTGCACCCAACAACAGTAACAACAGGACTTGTGCTTCTAACAATATGCTGAAGAAGACCTTAAGAGAATCTCCCCTTCGTTTAGAGCAGCGGCTCTCGACCTGTGGGTCATGTCTACTTTGGGGGTCAAACAGCCCTTTCATGGGGTGGCCTGAATTATAGCAGTAGCAAAATTACAGCTATGATGTAGCAACAAAAATAATTGTATGGTTGGTTGGTCACGACTACATGAGGAACTGGATGAAAGGGTCGTGAGTAAGAATGTTGAAAACCACTGTCCAAGAGGAAGACTCAATTCTTGATACAGTTGAAGGGCAACAAAATAGACTCAGCCCCAATATAGATGGGATAGCACAGTGGCTGCAACAATAAACACAAGCCAAAGAAACACTGCAAGGATGGCACAAGATGGGGCAGTGTTTCATTATATTGACATAGAGTTGTTATGAGTCAAAACACACAAGAAAAAAAAAACAGGACTTGTTTTTCTAACAATGTACCTAAGTAGACCTTAAGAGAATCTCCTATTAGTTTAGCGCAGCGGGCCTCAAACTGAAGGTCGTGACCCCTTTTGGGGGATGAATGACCCTTTCACGGCAGTGGACCGTTCATTAAAGTGGAAAAATTAGAGTTATGATGTAGCAATGAAAATAATTTCATGATTTGGCAATCACCACTACATGAAGAATGGTATGAAAGAGTCGTGGCATTAGGAAGGTTGAGAACCACTTCCCTAGGGCAAGACACAAATCTGGTACAGAAGGGAAGGAAGAGAGCGGCAGTCTCCAACAAGTTGGATTAGCACAGTGGCTGCAACACTGAGGCCAAGCACACAAGCACGGTGAGGGTGGCACAGGTCAGGGCAGCTAAGAGTCAAAACCCACTCGACAAACTTAATGACAATAACTACAGGACGTGTACTTCTAACAATATGCTGAACTAGATCTTAAGAGAAACTCCTCTAAATTTAGAGCAGTGGTTCTTAACTTGTGGGTCGCGACCCCCTCTCACAGGTGTTGCCCAATTCATAACAGTAGTGAAATCACAGTAATGGAGTAACAATGAAAAAAAATTACTGTTGGAGGATCACCACAACATTAAGAATTGTATAAAGGAGCCATGCCATTAAGAAGGTTCAGAAACACTGCCCGAGAGGAATACACAAAACGTGGTACTGCAGAAGGGCAGCAAGTGAGAGGCAGACCCAACAAGATGGAATAGCTCAGTGGCTGCAACAATGAGTGCCATCAACGAACCACTGTGAGGACGGCACAGGACGGGGCAGCGTTTCATTATCTTGTGCTTAGAGTTGCTGAGAGTCAAAACCCACTCGACGGCAACTAACAGCAACACAAAAAGTACTTGAGCTTCTAACAATATGCTGACGTAGATCTTAAGAGAAACTCCTCTTAGTTTAGTGCAGGGTTCTCAGCCTATGAATCACGAACCCTTTTGGGGAGTGAGTGGGTTGAATGACCCTTTCACAAGGGTTGCCTGATTCATAAGATTAGCAAAATTACAGTTATGAAATATCAGCGAAAATTTTGTATGACTGGGGGTCCACCACTATTTTGGGAACTGCATGAAAGGGTCGTGAATTTAGGAAGATTGAGAACCACTGTCCGAGAGGAAGACACAAATGTTGGTAGAGTAGAAGGGCAGCAAAGAGAGGCAGCCCCTCCAAGTTGGAATAGCTCAGTGGCTGCAACAACCAGCGCAAGCAAAGAACCACTGTGAGCAATGCACAGGATGGGGGAGCATTTCGTTATATTTTGCATAGAGTTGCTATGAGCCAAAACCCACTTGAAGGCACCTAAATAAAATAACAACAGGACTTTTGCTTCTAACAATGTGCTGAAATATATCTTATGAGACATTCTTCATAGTTTGGAGCAGAGATTCTCAACCTGTGGGTCATGACTCCATTAGGGTGATGAACTACCCTTGCACAGGGGTGTCCCACTTCATAGCAGTAGCTACATTACAGTTATGAAGTAGCAATGACGATAAATTTATGACTGGGGTTGTACCCACTACATGAGCAGTGGTATAAAAGGCCTGTGGCATTATAAGAAGGTTGAGAGCCTCTGTCCTTGAGCAAGACAGAAATCTTGGCAGAGCAGAAAGGCAGCAAATGAGAGGCAGACCCCCAGATGATAGATTAGCGCAGTGGCTGCAACCATGAGTGCAGACAAGAAACCACTGTGAGGATGGCACAGGACGGGGCAGCGTTTCATTATCTTGTGCGTAGAGTTGCTGAGAATCGAAACCCACTGGGCAACACCTAACAACAATCACTGTAGGACTCATGCTTTTCACAATATGGTGCTGTAGATCCTAAGAGAAACTCCTCTTAGTTTAGAGCAGTGGTTCTCAACTTGTGGGTCACGAGCCCTTTGGGGGGGTCAAATGACCCTTTCACAGTGGAGGCCTGATTCATAACTCTAGCAAAATTAAAGTTACAAAGTAGCAATGAAAATAATTTTATGATTGGGGGGTTCATCACTACATGAGGAAATGAATGAAAGGGCAGTAGAGGGGCAGCAAAAGAGAGGCAGCCCCCCAAAAGTTGGATTAGCCCATGGTTGCAACAATGACAACAAGCAAAATAACCACTGTGAGGGTGGCACGACACGGGGTCACGTTTCATTATATTGTGTATAGAGTTGCTATGAGCCAGCACACACTCAAAGGCACCAAACAATAACAACAGGACTGTGCGTCTATGAATATGCGGAAGTAGACCTTAAGAGAAACTCCCCTTAGTTTAGACCAGTGGTTCTCAAACTGTGTCACAGTTCCTTTAGAAGACTAATGAACCTTTCACATGGGTGGCCTGATCCATAACAGAAGCGAAATTACAGTTATGATGTAGCAATGAAAATATTTTATGGTTGGGGAGTCACCACTACATGAGGACTGGTATGAAATAGTAGTGGCATTCAGAAAGTTGAGAACCACTATTCTTGAGGAAGACACAAATCTTGGTACGGAAGGGCAGGAAAAGAGAGTTAGTCCCTAACAAGATGGATTACCACAGTGGCTGCAACAATGAGCGCAAACAGAAGAACCACCGTGAGGATGCACAGGGCAGGACAACGTTTCATTACATTGTGCATAGGGTTGTTATGAGCCAAAACCCACTCGAAGGCAGCCAAAAACAAGAACAGGATTTGTGCTTCTAACAATATTCTGAAACATACCTTAAAAATAAACTCCACTTAGTGTAGAATAGCAGTTCTCAAACTGTGGGTCGTGATGCCTTTTGGGGGGTGGGGGGGAGAATGACTATATCACATGGTGGCCTGATTCATAACAGTAGCATAATTTTAGTCATAAAGTAACAAGGAAAGTAATTTTATGATTGGGGAGGGGGCGTCACCAATACATGAGGAATGGTGTAAAAGAGTCGTGCATTAGGAAGTTTGAGAACCACTGCCCTAGAGGAAGACACAAATCTGGGTACAGTTGAAGGTCAGCAAATGAGAGGCAGTCCCCCAAAAGATGGATTAGCACAGAGACTGCAACAATGAGTGAAAACAAAAGAAAAGTGTGAGGGTGTTAGAGGATGGAACAGTGTTTCATGATACTGTGCATAGAGTTGTTATGAGCCAACTATGAGCCAAACCCACTCGACAGCCCCCGAACAACAATAAGAACAGGACTCTTGCGTGTAATAATATACAGAGCTATACCACAGGAGAAACTCCTCTTAATTTGAGAACGGCAGTTCTCAACCTGTGATTTGTGACCACTTTGGTTGGTTGAACAACCCTTTCACAGGGTACTAGATTCATAAGACTTGCAAAATTACAGTTATGGAATAACAGTTGAAAAAAAAACTTTATGCTTTGGGGACCACCACTACACATTGGGAAGTGTATGGAAAGGTCGTAGAAATAGGAAGGGTGAGAAACACTGTCCTAGAGGAAGACGCAAGTACAGTAGAAGGGCAGCAGAAGAGAGGAAGTCCCTACAAGACAGATTTGCACGGTGGCTGCAACAATGAGCGCAAGCAAAGAACCACCGTGAGGATGATGCAAGACTGGGCAGGCCTTTATTATATTGTGCACAGGGTTGCTATCAGACCAAACCCTCTCCACGGCCCGAACAACAATAACAGGAGGAATCATACATCTAACAGTATGCTCAACTAAACCTTGAGAGAAACTGCTCTTAGTTTAGAGCAGCTGTTCTCAACTTGTGAGTTGAGTGGTATAATCTTTGGGGGTGTTCAAATGACCCTCCCATAGGCGTGGCCAGATACGTAACAGTAGCAAAATTACAGTTATGAAGTAGCAACAGTACAATTTTTTTGGTTGGGGGGTCATTACTACACGAGGCACTGTATGAAAGGGTCGTGGCATTAGGATTGCTGAAAACCACAGTCCTACAGGAAGACACAAGTCTTGATACAGTTGAAGGGCCGCAATATAGAGTCAGCCCCCAAATAGATGGAATAGCATAGTGGCTGCAGCAATGAGCTCAAGCTAAGGGAACACTGCGAGGATGGCACAAGATGGGGCAGCGTTACATTATATGGAGCACAGAGTTGCTATGAGTCAAAACCCACTCGACTGCACCTGACAACAAAACAACAGGACTTGTGTTTCTTATAATGTGCTGAAGTAGACCTTAAGAGAAACTCCTATTAGTTTAGTGCAGCGGTTCTCAACTTTTGGGTCACGAGCCCTGTTGGGGGATGAATGAACCTTTCATAGTGGTCGCCTAGTCATAACAGTAGAAAAATTAGAGTTACAAAGTTGCAATGAAAATAATTTTATGATTTGGCAGTCAGCACTATATGAGGAACGATATGAAAATGTTGTGGCATTAGGAAGGTTGAGAACCACTGCCCTAAAGGAAGACACAAGTCTTGGTAGAGTAGAAGGGCAACAAAAAATAGCCAGCCCCCCCAAATATGGCTCCAACAATGAGCACTAGCAAACAACCACTGACAGGATGGCACAGGTCTGGGAAGCATTTCATGATATTGTGCATAGAGATGCGATGAGCCAAAACCCTCTCCGCAGAACTTAACAACAATAACAACAGGGCTTGTGTGTTTAACAATATGCTGAAGTAAATCTTAAGAGCAACTCTTCTTAGTTTACAGCAGGGTTCTCAACATTGGGTCGTGAACACTTTCAGGTGGGGGGTGTTTCGAAACACCCCTTCACAGTGATGGCCTGATTCATAACAGTGGCAAAAGTACAGTTATGAAATATCAATGAATATAATTTTATGATTGGGGTCCACCACTACATTGGGAACTGTACGAAAGGGCCGCAGAATTAGGATGTATGAGAAACATTGTCCTAGAGGAAGACACAAATGTTGGTACAGTAGAAGGGCTGCAAAAGTCAGGCAGCCCCTACAAGATGGAATAGATGCAGCTTGAGTGCAAGCAAAGGACCACAGTGAAGATGGCACGAGATGGGGCCGAGTTTCATTATATTGTGCATACAGTTGGTATGAGCCAACACACACTCAAAGGCACCAAACAATAATAAAAAGAACTTGGGCTTCTAAGAATATTCTGAAGTAGACCTTAAGAGAAACTCCTATTCGTTTAGACCATTGGTTCTCAAACTGTGTGTCGAGACACCTTTGAGGAGACTAACGAACCTTTCACATGGGTGGCCTGATCCATAACAGAAGCAAAATTACAATTATGATGTAGCAATGCAAATATTTTATGCTTGGATGTCACCACTACACGAGGAATGGTGTGAAGTGGTTGTGGCATTTGGAAAGTTGAGAACCACTGCTCTAGAGGAAGACAGATATCTTGGTACAGAAGGGCAGGAAAAGAGAGGCAGTGCCCAACAAGATGGATTAGCACAGTGGCTGCAAAAATGAGTGTGAGCAAAAGAACCACTGTATGGAAGGCACAGGACGGGAAAGCATTTTATTACATGGTGCATAGAGTTGGTATGAGCCTAAACCCATTCGAAGGCACCAAACAACAGGATTTGTGCCTCTAACAATATGCTGAGGGAGACTTTAAAAGAAACTCTTAGTGTAGAGTAACAGTTCCCTAACTGTGGGTCACAACGTCTTAGGAGGGAACAATGAGCATTTCACATGGGTGACCTGATTCATAACAATAGCAAATTTATAGTTATGGAGTAACAAGGAAAATTATTTTTTGATTGGGGGGGTTACTAGTACGTGAGGAATGGTGTGAAAGAGTCATGACATTAGGAAGGTTGAGAACCACTACCCTAGAGGGAGACATAGATCTGGGTACAGTAGAAGGGCAGCAAAAAGAGGCAGCCCACAGCACAATGGAATACAACAGTGGCTGCAACAATCCGCGCAAGCAAAAGAACCACTGGGAGGATGGCGCAGGACAGGACACCTTTCCATCATATTGTGCTTAGAGTTGCTAGGCGTCGAAAGCTACACAACAGAATCTAACAATAACTATAGGATTTGTGCTCCTGACAATAGGGTGAAGTAGATATTAAGAAAAACTCCTCTTAGTTTAGACCAGCGGTTTTTAACCTGTGCTTCGCGACCACTTTTGGTGATCGAATGACCCTTTCACATATGTGAAATGATTCATAACTGTAGGAAAATTACAGTTACGAAGTAACAATAATATTATGATGGGGGTCACCACTACATGAGGAACTGTATGAAAGGGTCATGGCATTAGGAAATTTGACAACCATTGCCCTAGAGGAAGACACAAGTCTTGGTACAGTAGAAAGGCCACAAAAAAGAGGCAGCTACCCAAAAGTTGGATTAGCACAGTGGCTGCAACAATGCGCACAAGCAAAAGAACCACTGTGAGGATGGCATAGGATGGGAAAGCGTTTCATTATATTGTGCATAGAGTTACTATGAGCCAAAACCCACTCGATGGTACCTAACACCAATAACAACAGAACTTGTGCATCTACCAGTATGCTGAATTCTATCTTAAGAGAATCTCCTCTTAGTTTAGAGCAGGGGATCTTCAGCTGTGTGTCGCGACCCCTTTGTGGATATGGAATGAAAATTTCACAGGGGTGTCGTGACTCATAACAGTAACAAAATTACAGTTATGAAGCTGCAATGAAATCATTTTATGGTTGGGGGGGGGGGTCACCACTAAATGAGAATCGGTATGAAAATATCATGGCATTAGGAAAGTTAAGAACCACTGCTCTAGAGGAAGTCCCAAATCTTGGTATGAAAGGGCAGGAAAAGAGAGGCGGTCCCCAACAAGATGCATTAGCACAGTGGCTGCAACAATGAGCGCAAGCAGAGAACCACTGGGCGGCGTTTCATTATATTGTGCGTAGAGTTGCTATGAGACATACCCATTCGACGGCACCTAACAACAACAACAAATGGACTTGAGCTTCTAACAGTATGGTGAAATAGACCTTAAGAGAAACTCCTCTCAATTTAGAGCAGGGGTTCTCACCATGTGGGTCGTGACCCCTTTGGGGCTTAGACGAACCCTTTACAGGGTTGCACTATTCATAACTTGTAACAAAACGAGAGTTACGAAGTAGCAAAGAATATAATTTTATGATTGGGGTCTACCACTACAAAGGAAACTGTATGAAAGTGTCGCGAATTTAGGAAGGTTGAGAAGCACTGTCCTAGAGGAAGATACAGATATTGGTAGAGTAGAAGGGCAGCAAAGGAGAGGCAGCCCCTACAATTTGGAATAGCTCAGTGGCTGCAACAATGAGCGCAAGCAAAGAACCACTGTGAGGAATGCACTAATGGGGCAGCGTTTCGGTACATTGTACATAGAGTTGCTGTGAGCCAAAATCCACTCGACGGCACTTAACAACAACAACAGGACTTGGGCGTCTAACAATATACTGAACTACATCTTAAAGAAACACCTCTTAGTTTAGAGCAGCGGTTCTCAACCTGTGGATCGGGACCTCTTTGGGGGTTGAGCTACCCATTCACAGGGGTCGGTCTCTTCTTCATAGTAGCAAAATTACAGTTATGAAGTAGCAACGAAAATAATTTTACGAATGGATGTTCACCACAACATCAGGAACTTCATTATAGTGCCAAGGAATTAGGAAGGTTGAGAACCACTGGTTTAGAGCATAGGAAATCTGATGCAATACTGCATATTTTAACACACATGAAGGTGGAAAATAAAGGAAATTGGGAGAGGACAGTAGTATCAAATTCCTATGAGTCAGAATTGTTCTATATCATAGAGTAGCTAAGACAATGAGAAGAAATGACAAAGTCAAAGAGCTGAAGAGAAAATTCCATAGGACACGTGGCAACAGCTTTATGCTCTTGTTAGACCCTCGGGACCTCCTTATCTTTTGCTGGTGCACCTCCAAGATCCCAGAATCCCTAGTTGACAGTGGAATTTGCATAGCAAACTGGCTCATTGAGCCAAGCCGGAGGCCTCTGTCTGCAGAAGAGACCAAGCCTTGTGCTGCAGCTCCTGCTCCCATATGCAAGCAGTGGGGTCCAGATGCGGGTCCTGTGTCTGCTTCCTGTTGTAAAAGACAGTGTTGGGACAAGTAGCCTTCTACTGAGTCTCTCCTCCGTCTACCTGGGGGAACAGGCTCCTGGCTTGCTGTGGCCAGCTAATAGCAATTAGTAGGCATAGCGCTAATGAAGAGAGGGGACAGCTGGGCAGAGGGCCTAAACCTGCTGAGCGCCATGGCCCCTGAGACACTGGCGAGCTGTTGGCTCCCAGCTCCTTGTCCCTGACTCTTACCTGCCTCCCTCTCTTGAGTTCACTCTTGAATTTCAGTCTCCATGCAATCTCACCCAGCCTTGCTGCCTGACTGGAGAGGGAGCCTGGAGGCTGTTAGAATAGCGCTGCTCAGGCTCTTTGGGCTAAAGAGTCTGACGTGGGCCAGGAGCTCCATGAAGTTCCCTCCCTCAGGCAGTTTTCTGCCTCTCCATCCCCCTTAGTCTCCCTGCAGGCCTGGCCCTGGGCCCTGACCTTCCACTTGCTTCCTCATCCAACATGTGGAGGGCTGGCTCTTGCCAAGTACACACATGGGTGCAGACATGAGAGATCCCACTCTCTCCTGGAAACCAGGAGGTCTGTAAACAAGGGCACAGCTGAGGCCTGTTCTTACGCAAATCATGTTCATCCTTCTCTCTGCCCTCTGCCCTGGGGTAGGGACAAGGGCTCTGGGAAGACCGGCCACCCCATCACTATGGGGCATGGCCCGATGGTGCTGGTGCACAGAGCACTGGGCAGGCAGGGCTCCCTACAGGCCCTTGCACCGTGTGGGGCTACAGAAGGGGAGAAAGGCAGAAGAGTGCTGCCAGGAGCCAGCTGCACTCTGGCAACGTGGGGTCCTCTGGGCTGGGCCACTGAGGTGGGGTGCTAAGGCTGTGCTCCCCTCTCCCTCTCCCCAGGTGTGTGGTTGTGCTCTTCAATCCCCGGAAACACAAGCAGCACCACATCCTCAACAGCTCCAGGTAAATGGGCTCTGGGGCTTTGGGGAGTGCCACCATTTCCCAGGGATGGCCAGAGGAGTGCCACCTGCTTCTCTGTGGCATTGGGCCCTGTTGGGCCCCAGGCCTGCAAGGGAAGCAGCACAAGGAGGGCGGGTTTGCTGCCCTTGTTTTGAGAGGGGACTGTGAGAGGCCAGACCTGGGCCAGGCTGCCAGTGCCTCTCTTGAGCCTGCCCCCATTCCTTTCAGGAAAACCATCACTGCCCTTGCCTTCTCTCCTGATGGCAAGTACCTGGTCACCGGCGAGGTGAGTGAGGAAGGAAGCTCAGGCACTGCAGAGGGGGTGGCCTGGCCTTAGCAGAGAGTGACAGCCTGCAGCCCGCATAGGACTGGTGCCAAGTTTGACTTTCTGTACTGGTGTCAACTTTGGGTGTTTGGTCTGCCCTAGAGCAGTGTTCTTAGGCTGTAGCCTGCATCAGAAGTGCTATGGTGGCCCCGTAGTACAGACTGCTGGCTCTCGGGCTCAGCAGGTCTGGGGTGGCTCTCTTCAGTTTGCAATGCTAACAAGTAGTTCCAGATGAGGCTGAAGCTGCCAATTTGGGAACCACATTTTGGAAAACACCTCCTTAAAACATTCCTTATCCTGGAGTCCTCCTGTTGGTCACAGTGTGGAACAGGGCTGCCCTCCCATAGACTTGCCCTGTGAGGCTGTGGGAGCCAACCGCAGTAGTGGTGGTTCTTGCCCATCCAAATCACGCCAGGAGCCCATCCCTGAGAGTCCCTGTTCCCCAACACTGATCACATTCCCTCCGGGGGTGTCCTTGATTCATGTGCAGGCACATTAGGTTAGGTGTCCTTCATTTATGTGCTGGCTCTTGTCCAGTGGCTGGGAGAGCCAGGCCTCCTTGGATGGGGAGGGAGCTGGCTGCCTCTGGCCTTTACTTTGGGGTCTTCGTCCCCGCAGAGTGGACACATGCCTGCTGTGCGGGTGTGGGACGTGTCGGAGCGCAGCCAGGTGGCAGAGCTTCAGGAGCATAATTATGGCGTGGCGTGTGTGGCCTTCTCACCCAGCGCCAAGTACATTGTCTCAGTGGGCTACCAGCATGATATGATCGTCAATGTCTGGGCCTGGAAGGTGAGTGGGCTGCTGGCCTCAGGACAGGCAGGGCCGGGAGGGGAGCCAAGAAACTGCTGACAGGTGGCCTTCACTTCCGCCTGTTGGCCTCAGTCCCTTTCTAGAGAACTCTGAGCAGAAAGGAGCAACTGTGTATCTAGGATGCTGAAGAAGGGGCAGAAGGAGAGGTCAAGTTCACAGCTTGTCTAACCTCCTTCAGTGTGTAAGTTTCTTTTCCCTCAGCTCCTAGAAGCAGAGCCTTGATTTCCCTTGACTTTCTCTCCAGAAAAACATTGTAGTGGCTTCCAACCAGGTGACCAGTCGGGTGAAAGCAGTATCCTTCTCTGAGGACTGCAGCTACTTTGTCATTGCAGGCAACCGGCACATCAAATTCTGGTTCCTTGATGACAGCAAGACCTCAACGGTGAGGCAGCAAGTAGCCACCAGGGTGGGGTCTGCCCAGATCTGTTCCACCTGCGCCCCCTTCTGCATGCTCAAAAGCCCTTTGGAAGTCTCAGCTGGGCCAGGTGCTATGTCAATCTGCAAGGGAAGCCTTTTCCCTCTCTCCCCAGGGCCTGCTTTCCAGGGGGTAGCCTGCAGGGTGGGTGTGTGGGTGGCACCTGTGGTGTGCCTCCACAGGTGAATGCCACTGTGCCCCTGCTGGGCCGCTCCGGGCTGCTGGGGGACATGCAGAACTACCTGTTCACTGATGTAGCCTGTGGCCGCGGGAAGAAGGCTGACAGCACCTTCTGTATCACATCCTCGGGGCAGCTGTGCGAGTTCAGTGACCAGAGACTGTTGGACAAGTGGGTGGAGCTGAGGGTAAGTGAATGCTTTGTCGGCACCCTCCCGTCTGTCACCTCCAGGCTCCGGGGGTCCTGGGGTTAGCAGCGGGGTCTGCATGCACGCTGGGGGAGGCCCCAGGCAGAGGAAGGTGTTTGGGAACCTCTCTGCTCGCTCGCGCTCTCTGTCTCTGCCGCTTCCTCTGCTTTCCTCTTCTGCTCAGCACAAAGACAGCATCACAGTAAGTGTGCTGGCCCTGTCCGCTGCCTCTGCTGCCTTTCTCTTGGCCGGCCTTTTCTGAGTGTGTGTTTGCCTAAAACTCAGGTGGCTTATAAGGCTTGCTGACTCCTTCTTCCTAATTGCATGGGGCTGTGGGCCCTCTGGCTAGCTGCTGTTAGAGGGAGGGGCATTGAGGGGCTCTGGCCAGGGCAGCTGTCCTACCTTGCACTTGTCCTTGCCTCTTGGCTCATGGCTGTTGAGGTGGGGTGAAGGAGTGCGCAGACGCCCTTGCTGAATGGGGCTTCTGTGCTCACAGACCACAGTGGCCCACTGCATCTCGGTGAGCCAGGACTACATCTTCTGTGGCTGTGCTGACAGCACCGTGCGTCTTTTCAACCCCTCCAACCTGCACTTCCTCAGCACGCTGCCCCGGCCCCATGCCCTGGGAACAGACATTGCCAGCATCACAGAGGCCAGGTGAGCGGTGTGGGTGGGCCCCTGAGTCCTGTC